>NW_026779004.1:1185771-1468271 GCF_030144855.1 Hypanus sabinus
GATGGCTGAGAAACTGAACGAGTATTTGCATCAGTCCTCACTGAGGAAAATATCAGCAGTACACCGGACACTCAAGGGTGTCAGGGAAGAGAAGTGTGCGCTGTCACAATTACAACAGAGAAAGTACTCAGGAAGCTGAATAGTCTAAGGGTAGATCAATCTCCAGGACCAGATGGAATGCACCCTTGTGTTTTGAATGAAGTAGCTGTGGAGATTGCGGAGGCAATAGCAATAATCTTTCAAAAGTCAATAGACCCTGGCATGGTTCCGGAGGATTGGAAGATTGTAAATGCCACTCTGGTATTTAAGAAGGCGGCAAGGAAGCAAAAAGTGAATTATAGACCTGTTAGCTTGAGAAATGGTTGGGAAGTTTCTGGAGTCAATTGTCAAGGATGAGGTTACGGAGTACCTGGAGGCAGATGACAAGATAGGCCAAACTCAGCATGGTTTCCTTAAAGGAAAATCCTGCCTGACAAACCCATTGAAATTTTTTGAGGAGATTACAAGTAGGCTAGACAAGGGAGATGCAGTGGATGTTGTGTATTTGGATTTTCAGAAGGCCTTTGACAAGTTGCCGCACATGAGGCCGCTAAGCAAGATAAGAGCCCATGGAATTACGGGAAGTTTACATATGTGGATGAGCGCTGGCTGATAGGCAGGAAACAGAGAGTGGGAACAAAGGTTCCCATTCTGGTTGGCTGCCAGTTACCAGTGGTGTTCCGCAGTGATCCGTGTTGGGGCCACATCCTTTTACGTTGTATATCAACGATTTGGATTATGGAATAGATGGCTTTGTGGCTAAGTTTGCTGATGATACCAAGATCGGTGGAGGGGACGGTAGTGCTGAGGAAACAGACAGTCTGCAGAGAGACTTGGATAGGTTGGGAGAATGGTCAAAGAAGTGGCAAATGAAATACAATGTCGAAAAGTGTATGGTCATGCACGTTGGTAGAAGAAATAAACGGGCAGACTATTATTTAACTGGAGAGAGAATTCAAAGTTCTGAGATGTAATGCGACTTGGGAGTGCTCGGGCAGGATACCCTTAAGGTTAACCTCCAGGTTGAGTCGGTGGTGAAGAAGGAGAATGCAATGTTGGCATTCATTTCTAGAGGAATAGATTATAAGAGCAGGGATGTGATGTTGAGGCTCTATAAGGCACTGGTAAAACCTCACTTGGAATACTGTGTGCAGTCTTGGGCTCCTTATTTATGAAAGGATTTTCTGACAATGGAGAGGGTTCAGAGAAGATTCACTAGAATGATTCCTGGAATGAGAGGGTTAACGTATGTGGAACATTTGACCGCTCTTGGACTGTACTCCGTGGAGTTTAGAAGAATGAGGGAGAACCTCACAGAAACATGTCGAATGTTAAAAGGCAAAGTTCTTTCCCATGGTGGGGGAGTCTAATACGAGAGAGCATGAATTAAGGATTGAAGGGCGCCCATTCAGAACGGAGATGAAAAGAATTTTTTTTAGCTAGAGGATGGTGAATCTGTGAATTTCTTGCGGCAGTGGAAGCCAAGTCATTGGGTGTATTTAAGACGGAAATTGATAGGTATGTGAGCAGCCAGGGCATCAGAGGTCATGGTGAGAAGGTGGGGGAGTGGGAATAAATGGGAAAATGGATCAGCTCATGATAAAATGGCGGAGCAGATTCAAACGACCGAATGGACGGCTTCTGCTGCTTTGTCTTATGGTCTTATTTGAATGCACCAGTATACGGAATAAGGATCTTGTCGCACAGGTAGAGTTTGGCAGGTACAAACTTAGGCAGGTACTACTTTGGTCAAAGGAATAAAGACATAGACAATTCTGTAAACAGGGCGAAATTCAAAAAATCAGAGGTGCAAAGGGACATGGGTGTCCTTGTGCAGGATTCCCTGAAGGTTAACTTGCAGTTTGTGTCAGTGGGAAGATTGGTAAACTCAATGTTTGCTTTCATTTCCAGAGGATTAGAGTACAAGAGCAAGGATGTAATGCTGAGGTTTTATAAGGCATTGATCAAACCACACTTGGAGTATTGTGAGCAGTTTTGGGTCCCTTTTATGGGAAAACATGTACTGGCATTGGAGGGGGTCCAGAAGATTCACAAGAATGATTCCGGGAATGTAAGAGTTAACATATGAGGAGTGTTTGATGGTTCTGGGCCTGTATTCACCGGAGTTTAGCAGAATGGCTGATTTATTATCCCTCTCAACCCTATTCTCCCACTTCCTCCCCATAACCTTTGAGACTCTGACTAATCAAGAAGTTTACTTCTGAACTTCGCTTTAAAAATCAAACAGGAGAAAATCTGCAGATGCTGGTAATCCAAGCTACACAGGTCCTGATGAAGGGTCTCGCCAGATCTCTCTGACACCTGTCTGGAGAGAGTTGATGTTGGGAGGATGTGGGTGGGTCGAGAACGGTAAGCACAGCCTCCGACTATAGGGATGTCCATTCAGGACAGAGATGAGGAGGAATTCCTTTATCCACAGGTTAGTGAATCTGCCACAGGCAGCTGTGGAGGCCAAATAATTGAGTATATTTAAAGCGGAGTAACACACACAAATTGTTTGGGGGAGGGGGGGAACTGCACGTGATGACGTGGGATCGAGACGCGGATATCCAGCTCTCCCGTAAAAAAACTAATAATTTAAAGTTTAAGTGAAGAAAAGTTAGTAAATATTTCCTAAAACCTACGTCCAAACTACTCAGGATTTTCCTTAGACATGCCTCCTAAACAGACAAGGAAGAATACTATTACTTTGAATATAATACAAGTTGAGCCGGCCACCATGAAGAAACATCGGACTCAAGTGCATCTCAACCCGCGATACAGAACAGAATTCGCCCGCAGCATCTATCGTCTCCAAGAAGGAACAACAGGAACTGCAGGAAAGGTCGTGCGCAAACATGAGCATATTGAACTACAAATCCCAGCTACCATTTGAAGCGGAAGTGAAAATGAACCCGCGGTGGATTCGGATTCTCTGGAACATACAGATGAAGATGAGGAGGTAAAAGAAGAACAACAGGAAGAGATTGGAGGTGAAAGATGTTTTGGACACGTAAGAGTTCCTTCTTTGGTGCAAATAATGCATGAATTAAAGAAATTAAAAATAATACAAGAAGATATTAAAAATATGAAGGCTATGTTTGATAAAATGGTGAAAAAAACAGGAGAAAATGGACAAGAAAGTTAAAAACCTGGAAGAAATAACGGGAGACACTGTTGAGAGAGTGAAGAAAATGGAAGACAATACCCTTGCCTGGACATCAGATAAAAACGTCTGTTGGAAAAAATAGAGTGCTTGAAAATTTTAGTCGACAAAATAATATTAAAATTGTTGTTCTTAAAAGAAGGGATAGAGGGAGAGGATCCAATAAAATTTGTTTGAAAAATGTATCCCGGAAAATTTGGAAATGGAAGAGGGAACCCAGTTGATTGAGATCGAAAGAGTCCACAGAGCTTTCAGATCAAAACCCACGACCAATCTTGATAAAATGCTTAAGATATCAAGATAAAGAAAAGATCCTGAAGGCGGCTCCCCAATGTGCCAGAAAGAAAAATGAGCAATTGATGATAGAAGGGAAAGCAGTTCTTTTCTATCCTGATATAAGTTATGACCTTTTAAAGAGAAAGAAGTAATTTAAGCCAGCGAAAAATGTTTTATGGGAAAAGGGTTATAAATTTATATTGTGCCACCCAGCAACACTGATAATTTATTTGGATGACGGAAAATATTTTTTTTTACTGATCATCGGGATGCAGAGGAGTTTGCACAAGAACTCCCAAATATTTACTAGTCACAGTAAAGATTTAAAAGTGAAACAGACTAAAGATGAAGACAGGGACACTGAAGTGAGTTGATGGACATTAAGGACAGAAGAATATTTAAATATACTTTTAATGATATGATACACGGGGAGAAAGGTAAAAAATTGAGAAATATTAATCGAGAGTAGTGATATTATGTTTTCTTATATATACTTTTTCATGTTACGGGGGAGCTGGGGGAACTTCGGATCGAATGCTACGGGATTCACGTGTGTAATCATGGCGTTTGCCATGACCCGCACAACGAAGGGGGGTAATTTGATTATTTTCATTCACAAAATTAGATGGGGTTTTATTTTTCTTTTATCTTTCTTTCTTTGCATGGATGATCGGAGGGGAGACACATAGCAACATGGAGAATTTTAAAATAATTCCCCAAGGTACTATGAGAGTTGAAATATTTTGTATTATTTTAGACTGGAGTAGTCACGTTAAACATAATGACGAATTTACTGATTTTTTAAAGTTTAAATGTTAATGGGCTTAATGGACCGGTGAAAAGAAAAATAATTTTGACATACATTAAGAAAATTAAAATAGATATAGCTTTTATACAAGAAACATCTTTAACAGAGATAGAACATGAGAAATTAAAGAGAGATTGGGTCCGAAATGTTATACCAGCTTCATTTAATTCAAAAGCGAGGGGAGTTGCAATTTTGGACAATAAAACTTTACCAATTAAAATACAAAATGTATTAATTGATTCTGCGGGAAGATATGTAATTATACATTGTCAAATCTTTTCAGAACTATGGACTCAGAAATTTATGCACCAAATGAAAACGATGTAAAATTTATACAGGAGGCTTTTTTGTATTTGACTGACTTTGTTGAACACGGATTATAAAATAATAGCAAAGATTTTATCTAACAGATTATCTAATTATTTACCAAAATTAATACACATGGACCAAACAGGATTTGTTAAAAATAGACAATCGGCAGATAATGTAACTTGGTTACTTAGCATAATTCATTTGGCACAAAAGAGGGAAGAAATGAGTGTAGCAGTTGCTTTGGATGCAGAAAAAGCATTTGATAGATTGGAATGGGATTTTTTATCTAAGGTATATGAAAAATATGGATTAGGAGTATCTTTTATAAAATGGATTAAGACCTTAAATGCTAACCCCAAAGTTAAATTGGCGACAAATGGCCAAATTTCAACATAATTTCAGTTAACAAGGTCAACTAGACAAGGTTGTCCATTATCACCTGCTTTCCATGTGTTGGCGATAGAACCATTAGCTGAATTAATTAGAACTGACTCAGATATTATGGGTTTCACAGTTAATCTGGAGGAATATAAGATTAGCTTTTTTGTTGATGATATTCTGATTTATCTAAGTAACCCATTACATTCATTGCGTAAATTATATTCCAGATTGGAAGAATATGGGAAAATATCAGGGTACAAAATAAATTGGGATAAAAGTGAAATTCTACCACTTACTAAAGGAGATTATAGTCAATGTCGATTAATAACTATTTAGATGGCCAATAAATGGTATAAAATATTTAGGTATAAGTGTTGATAATGATAAAAAGAATTTATATAAATTAAATTATTTGCCATTATTGAAAAAAATTCAAGAGGATCTTGATAAATGGATGATGTTACCAATAACATTAATATGTAGAGTCAATGCTGTAAAAATGAATATATTCCCTAGATTACAATATTTATTCCAAACATTACCAATACAATTACCACAGAAATTTTTTCAAGAGTTAAATAAATGTGTGAGGAAATTCCATTGGAAAGGTAAGGTGTCAAGAATATCGTTGGAAAAATTGACATGGAAATTTGACCTAGGAGGGTTACAATTACAAAATTTTAATAATTATTTCAAAGCAAATCAACTTACATTTATTGCATCTTTTCTTGAAGAAGATAAACCAGCATGAATTAGAATAGAATGTGACAAAATAGGAGAAAATATACCAGAAGAGTTTATATATAAATGGGAATCTAAATGGATACGGGAAAAGAAAGAATCTCCTATACAAAAACAGTTGATTGATTGATGGAATAAGATAAATGTTGATGATGAGATAAAGAAATCTTTATTAGCAAATAGATCTTTAATTCAAAATAAACTTATCCCTTTTACAATGGATAATCAACTTTTATATAACTGGTTTCACAAAGGGATTAGATATATAGGAGACTGTTTTGAAGGAGGTATATTAATGTCATTTGTCCAATTAAAGAACAAATATAAAATATCAAATAACACTCTTTTCTATCATTTCCAATTAAGTACTTATTTAAGAGGGAAACCGGGTCAAACAATGTTATTGCTGAAACCTAATGAAACAGTAACTTTAATTCATAAAGGAAAAATTTAAAGAACTATTTCTGGTATGTATAATTTGATTCAAAAACAGGCAATTAAACAAGGAATTCATAAGTCAAGACAAAAATGGGAAACTGAATTGAACATTAAAATTGATGAAATATGTTGGTCAAGATTATGTCTTGACAGTATGACAAATACAATAAATGTTCGACTAAGATTAGTACTATATAACTTTTTATATCAAATATATATTACACCACAAAAAATGAATAGATTAAACTCAAATTTATCTGATCAATGTTTTCGATGTAATCAAGAGATTGGTAATTTTTTATACTCTACTTGGACTTGTTCTAAAATTCAACCTTTTTGGACAAATTTAAGAGTATTACTGGAACAAATTATTGGAATACAACTTCCACACAATCCAATATTGTTTTTACTAGGCGATATTGAAGGGATAAAATCAAAATCCAAATTGAATAAACATCAGAAAAAATTCATAAAAATTGCATTTGCAGTAGCAGAAAAGGCTATTGCAGTTACTTGGAAATCGGATTCTTACTTAAGTATAGATCGTCAGAAGAATGAAATTTTTAGCTGCATTCCATTTGAAAAAAATTACTTATAATTTAAGAGATAAATATAAAATATTTCTGAAAATTTGGCGCCCTTAATTACAAAAAATAGGATTAAATATATAGGTGCTCCGAAGATAAATGTATTGGTTATATATATTCTTTCTTTCTTTATTTTTTTCTATCGGGATGTTGGGGAGAGGCGGAAGGGATTTTTCTTTCTGTAACCTATTTGAAAATTCAATTAAAAAAAATGTTGGGGGAACAGCAGGCCGGGAAATTTCTAATGAAAAGAGTAAACAGTCCACGGTTCAGACTGAGACACTTCATCAAGACCTGTGTTGCTTAAGGGTTCCTGCAAATTCATCCCCTGTCCTAATGAGGGGCTGCGGGGGATGGGGTTGTGGGAAAGGGGACAAAGTCATCCTCATCTGCCATCTTTGCCCCCTCCAGCTACTCATTACGTCTACACACACAGTTCACCCACAGGATTTCCACCCCTCCCCCTCCTGATTCAATCTGCCATTCATCTCTCCCCTACTGGTTCCCATTATCACCTCCTTTACTGTCTCAAACCATCACACTGCCCCACTTCCCACTCACAAATGAATGTGAACATTGTATGACGGGCCTGTTCCTGTGCTGTACTGCTCCACGTTCTCTGTTCCCAGTTTCGAAAAATGAGAGGAAGTCTCATGGAAATACCAAATTCTTTCAGGGGTCAGCAGGCAGGAGTGAGGGAGGATGTTTCCCCTGTCTGAGGAGTCAAGGGCCAGGGGTCTCTTTGCTCTCCGTCCAGCGGAACTCTCCCCGATCCCCGGGGCCGCGCTGCCTGAGTCACCCCCGATCCCCGTGGTCGCGCTGCCGATCCCCGTGGCCGCGCCGCCCGGGTCTCCCCCCGATCCCCGGGCCGCGCAGCCCGAGTCTCCCCCCACCGATCCCCGGGGCCTCGCCGCCCGAGTCTCCCCCCGATCCCCGGGGCCGCGCCGCCCGAGTCCCCCCCCCGATCCCCGGGGCCGCGCTGCCCGTGTCTCCCCCCCCCCATCGATTCCCGGGCCGCGCTGTCCGAGTCTCCCCCCGATCCCCGGGCCGCGCAGCCCGAGTCTCCACCCACCGATCCCCGGGGCCTCGCCGCCCGAGTCTCCCCACGATCCCCGGGGCCGCGCCGCCCGAGTCTCCAAACCCCCCCCCCCCCCCGATTCCCGGGGCCACGATGCCCCTAGTCTCCCCTCGATCCCCGGGGCCGCGCTGCCCGAGTCCCCCCCCCGATCTCCGGGGCCGCGCTGCCCGTGTCTCCCCCCCCCCATCGATTCCCGGGCCGCGCTGTCCGAGTCTCCCCCCGATCCCCGGGCCGCGCAGCCCGAGTCTCCACCCACCGATCCCCGCGGCCTCGCCGCCCGAGTCTCCCCACGATCCCCGGGGCCGCGCCGCCCGAGTCTCCAAACCCCCCCCCCCCCGATTCCCGGGGCCACGATGCCCCTAGTCTCCCCTCGATCCCCGGGGCCGCGCTGCTCGAGTCTCCCCCCATCCCCGGTGACTCTCTAATTCTCTGCTTCTCCCCACAGACTCTGTCACGCTGGATGTGGAAACGGCGAATCCGGGTCTCTGGGTGTCTGAGGATCGGAAGAGTGTGAGACGGACCGGGACCTGGAGGGATCTCCCTGACACCGGGAAGAGATTCACAGACCTGCCTTGTGTGCTGGGATCGGAGGGATTCACATCGGGGAGACATTACTGGGAGGTGGAGGTGACGGGGTTTCGGAGCTGGTGGCTGGGAGTCGTCGCAGAGTCTGTGGATAGGAAGGGATGGGTCAGACTGAGTCCGGAGACCGGATTGTGGGTCATCGGGCGGGATTGTGACGTGTTATATCGGGATTATGACGTTCGCCCCTCCCCCGTGTCCCGTCTCGCTGCCGGTCCCATCCCCGGGAGGGTGGGAGTTTATCTCGGTTACGAGTCCGGGACAGTTTCATTTTACAACGCGGAGACCAAGTCCCAACTCCACACCTTCACTGGGAATAACTTCACGGGGAAACTTTATCCTCTCTTCATGACCTGGGATATAAACCAGTGGCTGAGAATCTGCTCCGGTTCCGCTCCGGGTCTGTAAACGGGTCGGGTCCCGGGACCGGCGTCAGGAGTAAAGTCCCTGTAAATATAAATGTGCGGAGAGTGCAGCAAAATATGTGGCTAAGGGGATGGTGCAGAAGGGAGGGCTTCATGTTTCTGGGCAATTGGGCTTTGTTCCCGGGAAGGTGGGGCCTGTTCCGACGGGACGGTTTGCCCCAGAACTGGAGGGGGACTAACATCCCTGCGGATAGATTTGCCAGTGCTGCTCGGGGGGGGGGGAAGGGGGTAAAAAGACTTGGAGAGGGAGGGGAACCAGAGTGTCAGAGCAGATAGTGAGGTGGAGGAGGATAAATGTCAAGCATGTATAGACAGAAATCAAAGGTTTGTACATTAAGTTGTAAATTAATTTTCAGAGCTTTAGAAATTGTAGAAAGTAAAGATTTCCAAAAAGATTTTGATGAAGAACATGACCAGAATATATGTGAAATATTGGCTAATTCAGTTTTATACCTATCGCAATAATTGTCTATGTTGGGAAAAATTTTGGATAGTCTCACCTTTATTCAATAGTAACAGTGAAAAATGTTAAATTGAATTAAACACTGATTGGTTCATATTAAAGAATTGACCATCTTCATTAACAAAGGTCATATTATGTTCTCTCTCCCAAACTTGTTTAATCCTTAGTGATTAAGGGGATCTGTTTTTTTTTTTTTGGAGATTTATTTATTTTTATTATCATTTATTTTGTGATGGTCGATTGATGACTTTTGAAGAGTTGATTAGCAAATATTCTCTCTCTCATACACACTTACTACAATATCTTCAGGTTAGACATTTTTTACAAAAATAATTATCTAAGTTTCCATATATGCAAGAGTCTGATTTGTTGGATACTATTTTGAATCTGAATCCTTTAGTAAAAGGTTCCATTGGTAGAATTTATCATTTAGTTTTAATATATTAATACAAAAATATAACCTCCCCCCTAAGGTTTTTACATGATAGAAATATTCGTTGTTTCAGACATGATAGAGGGGCAGGGATGAAAGGGGGAGGAGTGGCGTTACTAGTCGTGGAAAATATCACAGCTGTGCGTAGACAGCACGGAGGGTTTGTCTACAGAGGTCATATGGGTGGAGCTGAGGAACGGGAAAGGTGTGACCACACTAATAGGGGTGTATTATCGACGGCCGAATAGTCAGAGAGAATTGGAGGAGCAAATCTGTATAAAGATAGTAGACCGATGTAAGAAACAGGAAGTTGTAATAGTAGGGGATTTTAACTTTCCACATATTGACTGGGACTCCCAAAATGTAATAGCGCTGAATGGCTTAGAGTTTGTGAAATGTTTTCAGGAAAGTTTTCTAAATCAATATATAGAGGTACCTACGAGAGAGGATGCAATACTTGATCGCCTATTAGGAAACCAGGCAGGTCAGGTGACAGAAGTATGTGTAGGCGAACATTTTGGGTCCAGTGACCATAATGTCATCAGTTTCAAGTTAATTATGGATAAGGGTAGGCCTGGTCATCGAGTTGAGGTTCTAAATAGCGGAAGGGCTAATTTTGTTTAAATTAAAAAGGATCTAGGAAGAGTGGATTGGGATAAGTTTTTTTTTTCCTGACAAGGATGTGTTCAGTAAGTGGAAGGCCTCCAAATGTGAAATTTTGAGGGTGCAGAGTTTGCATTTTCCTGCCAGGATTAAAGACAAAGTTAACAGGCATAGAGAACCTTGGTTTTCAAGGGATATTGGCGATCTGGTTAAGAAAAAGAGAGAAGTGTATAGCAGGTAGAGGCAACAAAGAGCAAATGAGTTATTTAAACAGTATAGAAAACGTAAGAAAATACTAAAGAAGAAAATCACGAAGTAAAAAAAGAAGACATGAGGGTGGCTTTGGCAAATAATGTGAAAGAAAACCTGAAGGGTTTCTACAAGTATATTACGAGTAAAAGGATAGTAAGTGCCAAAATTGGTCCCCTAGAAAATCAGTGTGGTCGTCTATGTGTGGAGCCTTTCGAGATGGGGGAGATCTTAAACAGCTTTTTTGCATCAGTATTTACTCAGGTAACTGGCAGAGTGTATATGGAAGGAAGGGAAACAAGCAGTGGTGTCATGGAACATTTGTAGATTAAAAAGGAGGAGTTGCTTGCTGCCTTACAGCGCATAAAGTTAGATAATTCCCTCGGTCCTGACTTGATATTTCCTCGGACCTTCAGAGAGACTGGAGTAGAAATTGCAGGGGCCCTGACAGAAATATTTAAAATGTCCTCAGCCACGAGTGCAGTGCCGGAGGGTGGCTCTTGTTATTCCATTGTTTTAAAAAGGCTCCAATAGTAAATCAGGTAATTACAGGCCAGTGTGCCTGACATCAGAGGTAGGTAAATTATCGGAAGATGTTCAGAGAGATCAGATTTACAAGTATTTGGACAGCCAAGGGCTGATTAAGGATAGTCCCTATGGCTTTGTGCATGGTAGATCGTGATAAATGAATCTTGAAGAGTTTTTCGAGGAGGTTACCAGCAAAGTAGGTGAAGGAAAGGCTGTAGATGTTGTCTCCATGAACTTTAGAAAGGCCTTTTTACAAGGTCCCACATGGGAGGTTAGTTCAGGAAGTTCAGACATGAGGTATCCATGGAGAGGTTGGAGAGATTTAAAGAGTGCAGAGATTTACTAGCATCTTGCCAGGTCTTCAGGAGTTCAATTACAGGGAAAGATTGAACAGGTTAGGACTTTATTCCTTGAAGCATAGAAGAATGAGGGGAGATTTGATAGAGGTTTTGAAAATTATGGGGGATATAGACAGTAAATGCGAGTAGGCTCTTTCCATTTAGATTAGGACAGATAAATACGAGAGGACATGGTTTTAGGGTGAAAGGGGAAAATTTTAGGGGGAACATGAGGAGGAACTTCTTCACTCAGAAAGTGGTGGGAGTGTGGAACGAGCTGCCATCTGACGTGGTAAATCCGGGCTCACTTTTAAGTTCTAAGAATAAATTGGATAGATACCTGGATGGGAGAGGTCTGGATGGTTACAGACTGGGTGCAGGTCAATGGGACGAGCGGAATAAAGTTTCCGCACAGACTAGAAGCACCAAATGGCCTGTTTTCTGTGCTGTCGTGTTCTATGGTTCTATGGAGTGAAATAAATACGACATGAGAATTATTGATCGATTAATTTTAACTCATTCACTGCATCCGTCAACCGAACAGAAACACCGGGGATTCAGCAGCAGCTATGGGCGGCGGGTCCTGAGCTCCCCCGGGTCCTAAAGTCCCCCCCGTAATGAGACAGGTGATATGGGACAAGTGGGGGAGGTTCTGACCGAAAAAGAGAGTGATTGTTCATTAAGTTCATCTGCCATTTCTTTATCCCCCATCACTACTTCACCAGCATCATTTTCAAGTGGTCCACTATAAACTCTCATCTCCCTTTCACTCTTCATGTAACTGAAAACTAAACTTTTAGTATCCTGATTTATATTATTGGCCAGTTTGCCCTCATATTTCGTCCTGACCATTCTTATGTTTTTTTTTTCGTTCCCTTTAGTTGGATTTCAAGAGCATCCCAATAATCCAACATCCCACTCACCTTTGCTACCCTATATGTCATTTCCTTGGGTTTAACACAATTATTACATGCCTTTTCCAGCTCAACCTGTGAATTGATTTAAAGTCAGTCCCATAATTTAATAGTTTTTATCTGAAAACTATCTTCCCTCGCAAAGATTGTACTGAAGACAGTACGCTTCACATTAAAATGGCATGCGTTTCGACAGTTTCATAATGACAAAATGTACACGACACAGAATGAAGTTTTCCAATTCGTTACAAGGCATAATTAAGCATAGTGTGGACATTTCTATGTCATGTCAATATCATTGCTTCCTTTGTTTTCAGCCCTTCTTCTATAAAAACAACAGGTTTATGTATTCTGTAAAGGTGTCTGTCCTTATGTCCATTATCCTACGTCGTGCCAAAAGCCCCTAATTCTTAGCACTACCAACCCTTTAGCTTCTAATTTACTAAGTGGAAGGACTATATCCACAGCTTAACATTTAACAGCTTTTGGTGCTAAACAGTCAACATCATCATTTCCCTCAGCAGTGTGATTTGCAGGGCCCATAATGTGCAGACATATAAATCAAACTTTATATATGAAATACCGTTTGACAAGTTTCCAACAGTCAATCTGACCTACTGCCAGAATGACGTGTTTAAGACTCATCAAAACCGAAATGTATTCTGAGCAAATTATAAGGACCAATTTCATCCACTCAGTAAAAGCCTAAACTGTTGGCAAAGAATTTTGCTTTCTATGCTGATAAATGGCTATGTCATTTCTTTATCATTACCTGCAATTCAGGCACACAAAAACAGCCACACCATTATCTCCAGTTCACTTATCTTTTGATTCATCGGTAAAAATGGTTACTGTATGATAATAACTTTCATTAACATACTGATGAATCAACAGACTCTCAGGCAGAACCGAATCCGATCGGGTAACCTAAAATCAACTGAAGTCATTGGAAAAAACATGGTGGGGTTACGGAGAAATCTACAGTGGGACATATTGGATCATCAAATACACCCATTTTCCCAGCGTGGAAAGAACACAGCCACCCAAAAAAAACACTCTTCTTGTGATGTCCCCAACCGTTCTCCAGCACACCTTTAACAGCATGATCATTTCCTTGCCCCCGCAAATTAATCCAGTATGTTGACATCAACTTGAACCTCTGTTACTTTCAGGGCAATTGACCCATTGCAATCAGTAAAGCCAAAACAGGAGACAACATTACTGCACTAGAAAACAATCTTAAAGCCTGTAATTGTATCACATACAAACATTTTTAGTTTGAAGTTGAAACTGATCCATAAGCCACACAGACATAATCAAGAACAGATCAAATCAAACAAATATAATTGATGAACAAAGATTTTCATGTTGCACCCAAGAATACCCACATAGATGCCTGAGGAGATTTGAAGCTCCTTTACATTTATCAAATATTTCACTGATAGGTGCTTCCATGTCAGCTTAATATCCATCCACATACTGAGAAATCTTACCACTGACACTTCCTCAAGATATTAATGACATAATTTAAAATCATGTGCAAGTCTATTAATGCTGTTTGTAAACCACGTAATGTGTTTTAACGACTGAAACCTTAAAATCCTCATCAATCTGCCCACTGTTTGACCTATTATTTGTAAATTGCAATTAATACCTCTAATCTATAAAGCTACGTCATCTGTATATTGTGATTTACACAGGGTATCCCATTTTCCCATCTTAGAGAAAATATCATTAATCATAATATTAAATAATGAAGGGCTACAAATACTGCCTTGTGGGATCCCATTCTCTATCTCATAGAAACACAAACATAACATGCCAATCGGGACTTCGACAGACAATCCAAAAAAAACTCAGAAAAATTATACAATGTCCCCCTCACTCTTAATTTAATCAAAAGTCCTTTCTTCCATATCATTTCCCTTTTCAGTATCAAGAAATACTGCTATTAAAACATCTTTATTTAATTGTGCTTTTCGAATATCATCTTCCAAACCTCAAACTGAATCTAATGTCATTTAACCCTTCCAATATCCACTCTAAGAAAACACTTTATCACCACCCTTTCCAAAATATAACTCAAGCGCTTCATTACCATACATTCTATAAGTTTACATAAATGAGACTTTCACGATATAGGCCCTTAACTAGAAGGATCAAACGGGGATCTGCCAGGTTTTAGAATAGGTTTTAGAATATTTCCATTTTCCATGAGGAAAGTAGATGCACAATTCAATCATTTAATATTTTCACAAAAGCGAATTATATACAATTACAATTTCAAATATCACTCTTTCCAGGGAACACCTGACCTGCATTATTAATAGACGTCTTAAATTCATACAAAGAAATCTCTCCATCAGTGATACTATCATTGCTACAGCTGACTTGCAGCACATCATTCCAGCACTGAAAAACATATCCCTACATTGTTTAACTTCTTTACTTAAATTATCCTGATTATGAATCTCAACAAATGGCCCAGCTAATAACACAACCTTCCCTGCTTTACCTCCGGTAAATCAGCTCCTTCCTCACCTTTGCCCTTTTATTGTTAATAATGTCACTTCGAGACTGATGCACCATCACATAAAAACTCACATTTCTCCCAATTTGCTTCCTGTTCCGTTATAATTCCAATTCCAAACTCATAAAGATAGGAATACTGACTGACGTTCATGTAAACTAATCACCCTCTGAGTTCCCATTCGAGCCACAGGCAGTACAGCCAATGACAGCAGGGTTGCCTACGATAGGTTGGAGGAAATCGGCCCAAGATCAGCCCCTCCTCTTCCGCTCCATCGCCATGGCGGAGATCAGCGAGTCGCTTCTGTCGGTGTCGCCGGCCTCGGCGCCCACAAGGACGGGTGTGATTCCCCTTCCCGCCTCGGAGGGTCTGTTTCGGTGACGTCTGTGGTGGCTGACGAAACATGCTTTGACAGTGAGCCAGCGAGGACTTATGACTACAACTCCCAGAAGGCCCCACTGATGACATTGTGGTGTTGTTTCGGGGTAAGGTATAAAAGCAAAATGTGCTGCGTCGTGCCTTCAATAAAAAAATAAATTAAAAGAGAGATTCCAGCGAGAAATAGATAGAACATAGAACAATCCAGCGCAGTACAGGCCCTTCGGCCAACAATGTTGCGCCAACCCTTAAACTCTGCCTCCCTAAGCTTACATTCCTCCAGATACCTATCTAGTAGTGTCTTAAACTTCACTAGTGTATCTGCCTCCACCAGTGACTCCAGCAGTGCATTCCACGCACCAACCACTCTCTGAGTATAAAATCTTCCTCTAATATCCCTCTTGAACCTCCCTCCCCTTTCCTTAAAGCTATGTCCTCTTGTATTGAGCAGTGATGCCCTGGGGAAGAGGCGCGGGCTGTCCACTCTGTCTGTTCCCCTTAATATCAACTAAACCTCTATCATTTCTCCTCTCATTCTCCTTCTCTCCAGAGAGTAAAGTTCTAGCTCGCTTAATCTCAGATCACAATCCATACTCTCTAAACCAGGCAGCATTCTGGTAAATCTCCTCTGTATCCTTTCCAATGCTTCCACTTCCTTCTTATAGTGAGGTGACCAGAACTGGACAGAGTACTCCAAGTCTGGCCCAACCAGAGTTTTATAGAGCTGTGTCATTACATCGCGACTCTTAAACTCTATTCCTCGACTTATGAAAGCTAACACCCCATAAGATTTCTTAACTACTTTGTCTACCTGTGAGGCAACTTTCAGGGATCTGTGTACATGTAGCCCCAGATCCCTCTGCTCTGCTGCACTGCGAAGTATCCTGCCATTTACTTTGTACACTGCATTGGAGTTTGTCCTTCCAAAGTGTAGCACCTCACACTTCTCCAGGTTGAACTCTATCTGCCACTTCTCAGCCCACTCCTGCATCCTATCAATGTCTCTCTGCAATCTTTGACAATCCTCTGCACTATCCGCAACACCACCAACCTTTGTGTCTTCTGCAAACTTGCCAACCCATCCTTCTACCCCCACATCCAGGTCGTTAATAAAAATCACGAAAAGTAGGGGTCCCAGAACTGATCCTTGTGGGACACCACTAGACACAACCCTCCAATCCGAATGTTCACCCTCCACCACAACTCTCTTTTTTCTGCAGGCAAGCCAATTCTGAATCCAGCTGGTCAAACATCCCTGGATCCCATGCCTTCTGACTTTCTGAAGAAGCCTACCGTGTGGAACCTTATCAAATGCATTACTAAAATCCATATAGATCACATCCACTGCACGACCCTCATCTCCTAGTCACCTCCTAAAAGAAATCCATCACCCTTGTTAGACATGATCTGCCCTTCAGAAAGCCATGCTGACTGTCACTGATCAGACCATGATTCTCTAAATGCCAATAGATCCTATCTTTCTGAATCTTTTCCAACAGCTTTCCCATCACAGATGTAAGGCTCAGTGGTCTAAAATTATCCGGCCTATCCCTACTACCCTTTTTGAACAAGGGGAGAACATCCGCCTCCCTCCAATCCTCCGGGACCATTCCCGTGGACAATGAGGACATAATGATCCTAGCCAGAGGCTCAGCAATCTATCTCCTCGCCTCGGATGCAGAACTGGGAAGTGGCAGATGGAGTTTAACACAGATGAAGAGATTCATTTCTGCAGGTCAGATTTGAACACAGAATATAATATTAATGGTAAGACTCTAGGCAGTGTGGAAGGTCAAAGAGATCTTGGGGTCCATGTCCATACGACCATCAACGCTGCTGTGGAGGTTGGCAGTGTTGTTAGGAAGGGGTCTGGTGTGATGCCCTTCATCAACCGTGGGATTGAGTTCAAGAGCTGTGAGGTGATGTTGAAGCTATATTTCTCCTAACCTGTACAAAAGTAATTGTACCCCAACACGGCAGGGCTGTGGGCTTAGTTGGACCCCATTTGGGAGTCCTGTGTTCAGTTCTGGTGACCTCACTACAGGAAGGATGTGGATAATATAGAGAGTGTAGAGTAGATTTACAAGGATGTTGCTATTGGATTGGAGAGCATGCCTTATGAGAATAGATTGAGTGAACTTGGCCTTTCCTTCTTGGAGCGACGGAGGATGAGAGGTGACCTGATAGAGATGTATAAGATGATGAGAGGCTTTGACCATGTGGATAGCCAGAGGCATTTTCCCAGGCTTGAAGTGACTAACACGAGAGGACCTAGTTTTAAGCTGCTTGGAATTCGGTACCGAGGAAATGGTAGTGGAGGTGGAGATTCTTCGATAGGTACATGGAGCTTAGAAACATAGAGGGTTATACTTGATCTTATGCAGTTTCTGGAGTAGGTTACATGGTCGGTACAACTTTGTGGGCTGAAGAGCCTGTAATGTGCTGTAGATTTCTATGTTCTATATCAAGGGCATGCAGAGGGATTAGTTTAAATAGACACCAGGACAGGTTGGAAAGGTTGGGTCGAAGAGCCTTAGTCATAGCCGTAAGGGAGGGGTTCTGTCCCAAACATCGACTCTATTCCCCTCAACAGATGTTGCCTGACTTGCCAACGTTCTTGAAAAGTGCATTCAGTTCTGCTGAGCATTCTGTACGACGGATGTTTTGTGCTGGAAGACAAAGCAGAGGGGATTCATCATGAATGAGGGGGCTTGTGTCCAGAGACGTTCAGTGATAGGAACGGACGTAGGCCATTCAGCCCATCGAGTCTGCCGCCTTTCCATGATGGCTGATCCCGGATCGCACTCAACCCCATACACCTGACCTCTCGCCATATTCTTTGATGTCCTGAACAATCAGGAAACGAGTAAGTCCCGCTTTGAATATGCCCACGCACTCGGCCTCCACCACAGTCTGTGGCAGAGCATTCTACAGATTCAATACATCCTGGCTAATAATAAAACAATATATACCCTGCTTACATCTGTTTGAAATGGTGGCCCCTCAACTTTGTGGCTGTGCCCCACCACAGGAAATACCTTCTCCACATCCACCTTATCCAGTCCTTTTAACATTCGGTAGGTTTCAATGAGATTCCCCCGCATTTTCCTGAGTTCCAGTGAGCACAGGGTCAAAGCTGCCAAGTGCTCCTCATATTTTAACCCCTTCATTCCCAAAATCATCCTTGTGAACCTCCTCTGGACTCTCTCCAATGACATCTTTCAGATGACATTGCAGATTTCAGAAAGATGACCAGCCATCTTTCAGATCACAGTGCCAACTGGCCTAAATCTCTCTGCAAGCTTTGAAAACCTACTTCATTATCCACAACGCCGCCTATCTTGGTATCATCTGCATGCTTACTAATCCAATTTACCACCCCATCATCCAGATCATTAACGTATCTGACAAACAACATTGGACCCAGTACAGATCCCTAAGACACACCACTAGTCACCGGCCTCCAACCTGACAAACAGTTATCCACCACTACTCTCTGGCACCTCCTATCCAGCCACTGCTGAATCCATTTTACTACTTCAATATTAACACCTAAAGATTGAATCTTCCTAACTAGCTTTCCATGTGGAACTTTGTCAAAGACCCTACTGAAGTCCAGAGAGCCAACATCCACTGCTTTACCATCGTCAAGTTTCCTCGTACACTCTTCAAAAAGTTCAATAAGGTTTGTCAAACATGACCTTCCACGCACAAATCCAAGTTGACTGTTCCTGATCATGCCCGATATCAGATAACATGGCGTGTCCCGGTAGCTTCTTTAATGTACAGTTGTAGCAGTGTATGCCCATTAGCCTACTCTCAAACTTCCAACCTGATCACTGTGGATCAGCCTGTGGAGGCCAAAATAAATGAAATACAGCTCCCGTGAAAATCTGGCCACCGTGGACGCCCTCTGATCCTTGGTAGCGAAAGCCTGTGCATATCTGGTGTAGTGGTCCGTGATGACTAATACATTGGCCACGTTGCTGCATCGGGGTCTATCAACAGGAAATACATACACACCAGGTCCAGAGGTCCTGCACTCTACAAATGTGACAAGGGAGCTGCTCGCGTAGACAGTCTCTTCCGCCGTATGCATCGAATGCATGACTTGCTGTGTTCTTCGACCCCCAGCTTCATTAGCGGCCAGTAGAACCAATCTCTGAGCAACCGATTGGCCTTTTCAGCCATCAAATGGCCAGAGTCATCAGGAAGTGACTTCAACACTGTCCTCCGATACTTCTCAGGCTGAATCGGCTGAGAAGGCCAAGGCTGGTCCGAAGGCGGCATGACCCGGTATTAACACCGCAGCAGAGACATGAGAGACACAGACCTTCAGTTAATCTGCTCTACTGGTCTATAAATGATAAAAATATGATTCCATACACTGCCATTTCTAATGCTTTCATTTATTTTCACTCACACGGTTACCGCAGTTTGTAGACAGCAGAATGGCCCCCAAAGATCAGAGGGACCGTTTTGGGGTCCTGAAATTATACCTGGGTTAGTGGGGTCAGGTTACCCACACTTTGCACAGGTAACACCGCTAGTGGAAGCGGAGGTTTGAAATCGGAGTTTTCCCTCTCCCAGATGAGCAACCATCCCCCCGGGGCAACTGGTTTCAAGGCGCCAGTGGCCCTCCTTTGCCTCTTCTCCTGTCGGTGAGAACAGCTCCGCCACGTGAAGGCCAGCAGTCGGATTTGGTTGTCAGAAGCTGATTGAAACGCACACTAAGTGGGATCTCGTCCCCACTACCACCCTGCGGCTGTGACCACCTTTGGAGCCGACAGAAGTTATATCGGAAAGTTAAAAACAAAGTTTTTGTTGTGGTCAAGCCACTGTATATCTGTATTTTTTCCCACATAAGAATGTTTTCATTTGTTACTTTGTAAATACTTTTCTTCAGTACAACCTTTTGGCAGCTTTTGTACTTTTTCCATCTTGCATTAAATAAAACCCCTTGCACTAACGTGCTGTTGCGAACTGATATCCGTTTGATTTTCAACTGGTGACCCTCGTCGTGTACACTTCCCCACACCTGATAGCGACGTGTGACACCCCCAAATACACATTAGATTTTCCTAGAGCAAAAACCATTTCAAACAGTTTGACAATTAGCTGTCTCCACCTTACAGAATAGCAAAACCAAAGTTCAAAATTCAAACTGTATTTATTAGAAAAGTACCGTGAGATTCATCACACTCCAATCCGTGTGTACCCCAAATCTACAGACACAACCCAAATCTACCCACTCACCCAAATCTACAGGCACACCACCAAATCTACCCACACACCATATCTGTCCGGACAATTAAATTCGAGTGTACGCGCTTATTCGATAATACACTCATAAATTTACACACATCCCCATATCAGTGTATATCCCCATATCAGCCGACACATCCCTAGATCTATGCCCATCACAAAATCCATGTGCAGCTTGAAATCCCAATGCATCCCATAAATCAGTGCGCACCGTCAAATCCACCGACATCCCTAAATCTGTGTGCAAACACAAATCTACCTGCACCCTCAAATCCGTGTGCAGCCCAACCCCGCTGACACCCCCACGTGAAAATTAGATTATGCAGAGCAAGAACAGTATCAAACAGTTCACAAAATAACTGGCTCCACCTTACAAAAGTAGCAAGAACAAAGTTCAATGTTCAAAATGTATTTATCAGTAAAGAATCTATGAATGAAACAACGCTGAGATTCATCACACCTCAAATCGACCTGCTCCCCGTAATCCCCCACATGCGCTGCCACACCCCTAAGTCTGTAGACTTCCCCAAACCTGTGCGCACTCCTAAACCCACTGACACCACACATACACATTAGATTATCCCACAGCAAGAATCATTTCAAACTGCTCAGTGAATAGCTGCCTCCGCCTTAAACTAACATCAAGAACAAAGTTCAAAGTTCATTTGTTATTAAGGAATGAAAAATGAAAAGCGTTCTTTTTAATCACGACCCCAAATCTGTGAGCACCCCCAAATCAGTGTGCACCTACTTAACTATGCGCATCCCCCAAATCGGTGTACATTCCCAAATCCGTGCGCACCCCAAATCCACCGACACCTTCCAAATGCACATTAGATTATACCAGAGCAAGAATCATTTCAAACATTTCCCAAATACCTTCCCGACTTTAAAAAAGTGTCAAGAACAAAGTTCAAACTTCAAAATGCATTTATTATTAAAGTATCTATAAATGTAACAACCTTATTCTCACAGGACAAGATCGACACGCTGATGGGTCAAAGCGTTATTTTCTGCACTGCGGTTTCTTTGACTGTCTCTCGCGTGAGAGGAACAACAGTGTGACGGGCCGAAGAGTAGTCTTGTGCTGTCGTGTTTGTGACTGACCGTAACGTTGGGAAATTATATGCACAATTAAAAGGGTTAAAACCTAACTGAGTTATTGGCAGCCTGACAAGTCGTGCTGTGAGAATAAAGTATGAACAAAGAAGTGTTTGTTACATGAGAAACTGCACAGTGTCCCTTATCAGAGTGTTTGTGTGATAAGGAATATTTTTAACAGCCACGGACTCTGTACTCAGAAACAGACCCTTCGTACATCATCCTGGCTGTGAGAGTGAATTACAGACGCAACACCACATAGACCGTTAGGCCCATATAGACATGGGAGGGAGGGAGGGAGGGGGAGGGGGAGAGAGAGAGAGAGAGAGAGAGAGAGAGAGAGAGAGAGAGAGAGAGAGAGAGAGAGAGATAGAGAGAGAGAGAGAGAGAGAGAGAGAGAGAGGGGTGAAAGGCCATTCGGCCCATCATCCTGCTGATTCTGTCCCATTACAGTGAATCACAGACACGACAGCACAGAAACACTCTTTCAGCACATCTTCCTGTTCGCTCTATCCCATTGTCCACAAATACTTCAGCACTGGCATAGACGCTTCAGCCCATCAAGATACCCATCCTATCCCATTATCAGTAGACAGTATAGCAGAGAGAGAACCATTTCGGCCCTTCCTCCTGCCGCATCTTTCCCCATTCGAGTCAGTCACGGACACTACGGCATGGAAACAAACTCTCCGGCCCATCTTCCTGTTGTTCCTTTCACGGTAGAGTCAGTCACAGACACAGTACAGCAACAAAACAGACTGTGACTGAACAGGTCGGTAATGCTAATTCTCCGCTAACCATGACCCTTTGCCCGGTTAGTATCTTCCCCTCGTTCTGTCCATGTTCTACTTTCCACAGTGTTTCAGCCCCTTTCCTCTCAAGTTCCACAGCTCTTAAGAGTTCACCGTTTGCACACCCCGCAGTGAAACAATGGCTAGCTTGGCCAATCAAAACGATCCTTTCATTTAACTTGCACTGCTGGTCTAAAACTCATAAAAATAAGAATTCTAGAAACAGTAATTCCAAACACTTTCATTTATTTTCACTCATACCGTTACAGGGGTTTGTAGACAGCAGAACGACTCCAAAAGACCAGAAGAACCGTTTGCGGGGTCCTGAAATAACACCTGGGTTTGTGGTGTCACGTGCCCCACACCCTGCACTGTTAACTCCACTGGTGGGGAGGGCATTATTACTTTATATTCATCTGTGCATATGTACACTAATCTATGGATTTAATTGTCGCATATATTGTGAAATAAAACTCGAGCATGTTAGAATCTCAGCCAGGCGGAAGCAGATTTAAACCCCCAGTCTTTCGTTGCTGGGAGGTGGCGAGGTTGGATTTGACGGTTGGTAAATATTTATAAGGGAAAGTTGAAAGACGAAGTTTGTCGTTGAGAAAGCGTCTGTATATTTGTACTTCTTGTGCATGAGCATTTGTTTTCATTTGTTTCTTTATAAATATTTTTTTCTCTACACACGTTTCCGGCAGCTTTTGTACTTTTCCCTCTGGCACTAAATAAAACTCTTTGCTGTTGCGGCTTGCCGTCCGTCGGTTTGTCTTTCAACAGGTGACCTCGTCGGGTTCTCTCCCCGCACCTGATAGCGAAGTGTGACGCCCCGAATGCACATCAGATTATCCCAGAGCAGGTATCATTTCACACAGTTCACAAAATAGTTGCCTCCGCCTCACAAAAATATCAAAAAAAGAACAAAGTCCAACTTCAAGATTTATTTATTCATAAAGTACCTTGAGAGTCATCACATCCGAAATCGACCTACACCCTCAAATCCGTGTGTACACTGCAAATATAACGAGGCACACAGAACTGTGCGCTCTCCCACATTCGTGTCCTACCTCATATTTGAGAACAAACCCCATATCAGTGTGTGCCCACAAACCGGCCGAAACACTCCTAGATCTGTGTGCATCCAAAAATCCATATGCACCCCACACGTCACTGTGCAGAGCGAAATCCACCGACACCCCCAAAACAGTGTGCAGCCCCTGTTTAGGGACACCCCTAAACCTGTGTGCACAAAAGATAACTGCATCCCCAAATCAGTGTGCAGCCCCAACACGCTGACACCCCACCTGCACATTAGATTACACCCCCAGCAAGAACAATTACAAACCGTTTACAAAATACCTGCCTCCACCTTACAAAAACAGCAAGAACAAAGTTCAGAATTCAGACTGTATTTATCAGTAAAGTAACTTTGAATGAAACAACCTTGAGATTCGTCACACCCCGAATCGACCTACACCCCTACCTCCCCATATTTGCTGACACGCCCCGAATCTGCGCTTATCCCCAAATCTGAGCGCACTCCTCAACCCAGTAACACCCCTCATACATGGAATATTATCTAAGAGCAATAATCATGTCAAACTGTTCAGTTAATAGAGGCCTCCACCTTAAACTAACAGCAAGAACAAAGTTCAAGGTGCATTTATCATTAAATTATTCAAAAATGGAACAATCTTGTGTTTTGTCAAAGTACCAATTCCGCAGACACGACAAATCCGTGTGCACCCACATATCAGTGTGCACCTCCAAATCTATGTGCACTGCCAAATCCGTGCGCACCCCAAACCCGCTGACACTCTCCACATGCTCATTAGATTATCCCAGAGCAAGAATGATTTCAAACAGTTCACAAGTAGCTGCCCCACCCTTAAAAATAGCAAGAACAAAGTTCAAACTTCGAAGAGTATTCATTATTTAGGTATCTATAAATGAAACAACCTGAGATTCCTCACGCCTCCTGATCCGCCGACGCTGCCAAATTTGCTTTGTGTGAGAAGCCAGAGTGCGGTATTAGATGGTCTCCTCTCTGAATAAAGGCCTGTGACCAGTGGAGTGCCGCAGCGATCGGTGCTGGGTCCGTTGTTGTTTACCATCTATATCAACGATCTGGACGATAATATGATACAGTACATCAGAAAATTTCTGAATGCCACCAGGATTGGGGGTGTAGTGGACAGTGAAGAAGGTTTTCATGATTTTTCAGCATGATCTGATCCAGCTGGAAAAATGGGCTGAAAAATATCAGATCGAATTCAATGCAGACGAGAGAGAGGTGTTGCTCTGCATAGAACCAAACAGGGCCGGTCTTTCCAAGTGAACGGAAGGGCACTGAGGCGTGTAGAAGATAAAACGGATCTGGCAGTACAGGTCTATAATTCAGTCAAAGTGGCTTGAAAAGGATGCAGATTGTTTGGTACATTGGTCTTCATAAATCAATGTATCGATTATCGGAGCTGGGATGTAACGTGAGAGATAGTGATGAGGCCTTGCTACGAGATGTGTGTTCAGTTATCGTCACCGAGCTACAGTAAAGCTGTAAATAAGGTTGACGGGGTACAGGGGAAATTTACAAGGATGTTGCCAGGTCTGGATTATCTGAGTTAAAGACTGAATAGCTTAAAACTTTATCCTTGCAAAGTGTAAGATTGAGAGTAAATTTGATAGAAGTGTACAGAATTATGGGGATATAGATAGGCAAGATTTTTCTGCTGATGTTGTGTGGGACTACAACCAAACGTCATGGGCTAATGGTGAAAGGTGAAAAGCCTATGCGGAACATGGCAGGGAGCCTCTTCGCTCAATAGTTGAAATAGTTGCCAGCAGCGGGTCATTGTGAGCTCGATTACAAGGTTTAAGCGAAGTGTGGACAGGGACAAAAATCGCAGGGGTTTAGAGGACTATTTAATGGTTTTTAACTATTTTAACTACTTAACTATTTAATGTCTATTTAACGTGGTGGCCTGCACTTTGCAAATGACCTGATTCTTTGCTGTACTGTTCTGTGATTCTAATTCTACTTTTTATCCCTAATTAGGCCACACGTTTCAAAATCATTACAAATGGTTACACATCCTTTCAGCAGTACTAAGCGGGGATTCTCCAGTTAGGGGGACAGACTGTGTGTTCTGTTGGGGAGAATGAGACTCCGGAAAGGTATGTTGAATCTCACATGCCAGGGTGAGAAACACCTCTTATCGAGGAAGTAGTGTTCCTCAGTAAGTGGATGAGATGCTGGAGGTCGTAGTTTACAAGTGACAGAAATGTGTGCCCGGGAAAACTCTGTATCTAGTGACCATAATTCTATCAGTTTCAAGATAATTGTGAAGATTGATATAACTGGTCCTCGGAATCTGATTGTAGTTTGGAAACACTACAATTTCGATGTCATCAGCAGAGTTCAGGCCGGTGTGGACTGGGTTACAATACTTCCTAAGTTGAAAACATTCAGTAGTGCAGAGTTTATATGTTCCTGTTGGAACAAATGCCAAAGCTTCAGGGATCTTGATTTTAGAGGCATACTGAGAGTCTGATTAAGACGACGGAAGAGGCATAGACAGCTCGGATGAAATGAGTCACTCGTGAAGTATAAGAATACATGAAATACTTCACAGAGAGTTCAGCAGGAATCAAAAAAGGCATGAGTTTTCTCGAGCAGGCAAGCTGAAGGAGAATCCAAAGGGTCTCTGGAGATGTACGCAGAGCACGAGGATTGCAAGGGACAAACATGGTGTCCATTGGCAATCAGAATAGTCTTCCAAGAGATGGTGAATGTATTTTAAATGTTTTTTTGTATCTTTATGTGCTTCAGCAACAGGCACATGGACAAAGGAAATGGGGCAGAACAGCACTGAGGTCATGGACCATATACGGATTATGGGGAAAGGGGTGTTTGCCGACGCGACAAATTATGATGGATGACTGCCCAGGTCCAGATAGAGTGTCCTCCCCGGCTCATGTCGGTGGCTAATGCGGAAACTGCAGGGACCTTGGCAGAGGGATTTAAAATGTCCTCAGCCACGGGTGAGGTGCTGGAGATGAGCTTCCGATGATCAAGGAAAGTTGGAAGAATAAGCCTGGAAATTAGAGACAGTTGCGTCTGACATCAGTCGTGGGTAACTTATTGGAAGACGTTTTAAGGGACAGGATATAGAAACTTCTGAATATCAATAGTATTCTGGTAAACTGGTTTTGCAGATGACACCTAAATTCAGAGCGTGAGTGGGCAGCGAAGTAGGTGATCAAAACTTTCAGCCTGAATTAAGCAGCTGGAAAGAATTTCTAAAAATAACAGATGCAATTTAATGCGGATTAGTGTGAGGTGTTGAACTTTGGGAAGACCAAGCACAGAGGACATGCGCAGTGAATGGTAGGCAATTGAGGAGTGCGGGAGAATGGAGGAAACTGGGAATACAGGTCCATATTTCCTAGGCAGGTCATAGATTGGGTCATAAATTGTGCTTCTGTCACATTGACCATCATAACAGCAGATGATTCTACACGCGATAAAACCAAATGAAGATCCACATTGGCTCTTAATACTACAAGGGGATCGATCCAGGAATCATTCATGTGAACAGCCTGTGAACCCTCTCCAACGTCAGCCTATCCTGCCTAAGATAAGGGGCACAAAACAGTTCACAATACTCCAAGTGAGGCTTCACCAGTTGTTTACAAAGTCTCAACATTCCCTCCTCGCTTTTATATTCTCGTCTTCTCGAGGTGAATGCCAACACCGCACTTGTCTTCCTCACCACCGACTCAATCTGCAAATTAGCCTTCATGTCATCCTGCACAGTCTCCCAAGACCCTTTGCACCTCATTTATATAAAAAAAACTATCACCTAATAAAAAGTCTAACTTTTTTTATTCTACCAAAGTACATGACCATACACTTCTTGACAATGTATTCCATCTGCTACAGTCTGCCCTTTCTCCTAATCTGCCGAACAACATCTGTAGACTCTCTACTTCCTCAAATCTATCTGCGCTTTCACCTGTCTTTGTGTCATCCGCAAACTTGGCCACAAATCACTCAATTCTGCCATCCAAGCCATTGACATATAATGTAACAAGACGAGGCCCCAACACAGCCCGCTGTGGAACACCACTAGTTACCGGTAGCCAACCAGAAAAGGTTCCCTTTATTCCTACGCTTCGCAACCCGCCAAACAGCCAATACTTTTTACATACCAGCAGCTTCGGTGTAATACCATGGGCTCTTCATTTGTTTTGCAGCGTCATGTGTGGCACCTTGTCAAAGGCCTTTTGAAAATCCAAGCAGACAACATCCTCTGTTTCTCTTTCGTCTACCCTGATTGTTATTTCTTCTAAGAATTCCAACATTTCCACTGACAAAACCACGCTGACGACGGCCTATTCTATCATGTGCCTCCAGGAACCCCGAAACCACCTACTTAATAATCGACTACAAACCACCGAGTAATGCGATAATATTTAACCTGACTCGGAATATAGAAAGGAGATGTGCGTACAAGTTATTTTCCACACTCATAGTGGTGGGTGCCTGGAATGAATGCCGGGGGAGGTGGAGGAGGCAGCAGACGCGATAGAGGCTATTAGGTACCACGTGAGTGTGAAGCGAATGGAGGGATGTGGACCTTGTGCGGGCTGGAGGGTTTGGTATAGTAAGGCATTGAATGACCAGTTCAATTGGTTCAGAACAACACAGTGAGCAGAATGGCCCGTACTGCTCCATGTTGGTGAGACCACAGCTGGAGGACCGTGTGCACCTCTGGTTGGTCACCTCTGGAAGGACGTGATTAACCTGGAACGGCGGAGTAGGGATTCACGGCTTTTGTCGCCGGGACTGCAGGACTCGAGTCAGAAAGAGACTGGACAGTGACTGTCGCAAACAAGAGAAAATCTGCAGTAATTAAGGATGTATCCTCGTTTTACAAAGAAAGGGGCTACCTTTCTACCATAAACGCTGCCCTCAAACGCATCTCTTCCACTTCACGCACGTCTCCATCGCCTCTATCTGCCTCTTTTTCTTTCTTTCGTGGCCTTCTCTCTCTTTCACAAACCAACTTCTCGATGAACCTCCCCCTCCCACTTTTACCTATCACCTAGTGTTTCGCTCTCCATTCCCCTCACTTTTTAAATCTACTCCTCAGCTATTTTTTTCTCCAGTCCTTCCTAAGGGTTTCGGCCCCAAACGTCGACAGTGCATTTCCCATAGATGCTGCCTGGCCTGGCCTGCTGGGTTCCTCCGGCATTTTGTGTGTGTTGATTGGATAGTGACTGTGCACTGATCCCAAATCTGAGTGCGATGCTACACTGATTCTCCTCTTCGCCACCACTGTTACGGTGCAATTGTCGGGTAATGCAGTGTGACAAAATTCTTGTACATGTTGCATAAACACGCTCTTGGATATGAACCACAATTCCCGTCGGACATCACAACTCGGTAAACTCTGCCATGGGCACGAAGCGGAAGAGGAGGGTTATGGTTAGGTGCAGATTTCAACCCGGCCTATCGTAGCTCAGACTTACTTCTGTTCCCTGCTTTTAGTGGCTGAGATGACTGTCGATCAAATGAGAGCTCACACATAATTTTTGAAGATGAACGTCAGTCAGCCTTGCAAGCAGATAAAGGGAATGTTAATTTAGTGTTCCCAACCAGCAAACTGACTGACGTCGGTGATTACACGTTGTCATCATCGTTTACTCAATAAAGAAACTTCACTTGTGGATAAAATTAATTTTGTGATGTTTGTAACCGATGTGGTGAATCGTCCGGATCAAACATCTCGTCATACTGAGGGAATTAAAATTATTGTGAAAGCTGCAGGAAGATATTTTGGTGTAATTGGTGTTAGATGGGAAGCTGTAAGTGAAGCTGCCAGTCTACTTGTGAAGGTACATAATGGGATTAAAAATATTGCAATGGAGTATGAGAACCCTAATTTCAAAAGGTTAATACTTTAAGAAGTTTATTTCTGATTTGTCAGACCTCCGGATGTTATATGGCTACAGGTATCCTGGTTGTTACCACTAGATTTAATGCCCATAATAATCCTGAAACGGCAATGATTTAACATTCGTTTCGAACATACTTGCTGAAGTCTGTATGTGGGATGTTATGGGCGATGAAACATTGGGGATTGATCATTTTCCTGTCTTTAGTTTGCCTTTTAGTTTGGGAACATTGAGTCAACATTCCCTTTATCTGTTTGCAAGGCTTTAGCTTGAGTTTGGATTTATATCGGGGATAGGAAACCACCTGCAGGAGGTGGAATTTTTGGTAAAACAAATTGTGAGAAATCCAGTGTTTTCTGTGATGGTATCTCAGTCTCCGAGTGACGTCATCTAGAATAGAACGGCACAGACCATGGTGGGGAAGGAGGAGATTTACTGGGATCATATTGAGATAATACAAGAAGGGTTAATAAACTTGGAGATGTTTGAAGAATGATTGAGAAACTTGGGGAATTCGAAGGGATCATAATAATCCAGTACTGACTAATGTGTGAAGATGATTACTACAGAAATGGGGAAGGTTGTGTTACTGGCTGGGTCATTTGCTGCGATTCGTAAACACGATAATTTAAGTGAAGAAGTTAAACAATATAGGGATATGTTTTCAGTGAATACCCTGTTGTGATGGAAGTTAGAAGTAGCAATGATTGTATCACTGATGTCAAATATTTTTTGTGTATATTTAAGAATATTATTAATGCAGCTAAGGCACCCCCATGAAAGGATGATCGTATGACTGTCAGCTCTCTTGAGAAATCATTGTCATTTTTGAATCGTATTTGGAGGTTAGATCATCTTCCTTCCCCATGGGAAATGGCAGCAGTAGTGTCTATTAGAAAATCTAGGAGATCGTGGCTGCTGAGGAAGTGCAGCGTAGAATCACAAGGTTAATTCCTGGGATGTCTGGACTGTCTTACGCAGAAAGATTACAGAGACTGGGCTTGTACACGCTGGAATTAAGGAGATTGAGAGGGATCTGATTGAAACATATAAGATTACTAAGGGATTGGACAAGATAGGGGCAGGAAATATGTTCCAGATGCTGAGAGAGTCCAGTACCAGAGAGCATGGTTTGAGAATAAGGTGTAGGTCATTTAGGACAAGAGTTAAAGAAAAATGTCTTCTCCCAGAGAGTTGTGGGGGTCTGGAATGCACTACCTCCGAAGGTAGTTGAGGCCAATTCTCTGCATGCTTTCAAGAAGGAGCTAGATAGGTATCTTATGGATAGGGGAATCAAGGGATATGGGGACTAAGAAGGATACTGGTATTGATAGTAATTGATCAGCCATGATCTCAAAATGGCGGTGCATGCTCGAAGGGCCGAATGGTCTACTTCTGCCTCTATTGTCTATTGATTCTTCCAGTTGTGGGCTTATACCATTAATGTTTCATTCATGTAAAGTGATGGAATGTCAGGTAATTGAGCGTTTGAGTTATACTTTGGAAAAGAGAAGTGATATAGCGTTTTATTAGAGTGGATTTTGGAAGGCTGGAATGACATTAAATTCGTGTCCTGAACCAAAGGGGATAATTTTACACAAATTCTCTCACGCCAAGACTGAACTATTCCCACAACCAATGGACACATACAAGGACTCATCTCACGTTCTTGATATTTATTTCTTGTTTATTTATGATATATTTTCATTTCAATTCGCACAGTTCGTTGTCCTTTGCACATTGTTGTCTTTTTTCGGTCCGTTCTGTTGGTCCTTCGTTCTTTACATTATTGGATTTACCGAGCATGCTCACGAAAAAAACTAAAACTATAAAAATAATGAATTTACTGTGTTCATTCTCAATTCTACATTCAAATTTGTAAATCTCTCTCGCAAACACAAGAGGGAGTTGTGAGCTTCAAATGTTCGCTATCAGCTGAGTAAATGACTTTGTTCTGACCTGAATGGTCATCCATCACTGTGACCCCTCTTTCGAGTTAAACGAAATATTCCTGAATAGAAATGAGCCCCGGATTCTCTGGCTCCCTGAGTACTGGTGTGTGTTCCCTCGAATTCCCTTTTCCTGAATCCACAATCAATTCCTTTGTCTTCATGATGCTGAGTTCAAGGTTGTGGCTGTGACACCACTCAACTTGCTGTTCTATCTCACTCCTGTGCTCCTACTCGTCACCGTCTGAAATTCCACCAACAATAGTTGTGTTATCAGCAAGTTTATAGATGAGCCTAGACATACAGACGTAGGTGTAGAGAAAGTAGAGCAGTGGGCTGAACACGCATCGTTGAGGTGTGCCGGTGTTGATTGTCAGCAAGGAGGAGATGTTATTTCTGTTCCACACAGACTGTGGTCTCCTGGTGATCTAAGACTGAGTGGAGAGCCAGTGAGATTGCATCTGTTGTAGACATATTGTGGCGATCGGCAAATTGCAGTTGGTCCAGGTCCATGTACAGGCAGGAGTTAATTCCAGACATGACCAACCCCTCAAAGCACTTCATCAGTGGAGATGTGAGATTGAATCAACCCAGTTAAAATAAATATTCTTGAATTAAACTGAGCCTTGGATTCTCTGGCTCCCTGTTTCAAGCAAACACACACACACACACACACACACACACACACACACACACACACACACACACACACACACACACACACACACACACACACACACACACACGCTTCAAAAGGGCAACAATCATACCAGTGCCCAAAATATCAACACAGTGAAATGCCTCCTCAATGACTATCACCCAGTGGTGTTCACCTCTGCTGTGATGAAGGGCTTTGACGGGTTGTCACGACTAGAATCAACTCCTGTCTGTCCATGGACCTGGACCCACTGCAATTTGCCGATCGCCACAATATGTCTACAGCAGATGCAATCTCCCTGACTCTCCACTCAGTCTTAGATCACCTGGACAATAGCAATACACAAATCAGGCTGCTGATTACAGCTCAGCGTTCAACACAATCAGACCGTCAATTGTAACCAACAAGCTCCAAAACCTGGGCCTCTGGACCTCCTTCTGCAACTGGATCCTCACCAGGAGACCACAGTCTGTGTGGATCAGAAATAACATCTCCTCCTTGCTGACAATCAACACTGGCACACCTCAACGATGCGTGCTCAGCTCACTGCTCTACTTTCTCTACACCCATGTCTGTGTGTCTAGGCTCTTCTATAAACTTGCCAATGACACAGCTATTGTTGGTGGAATTTCAGATGGTGATGAGGAGTACAGAGTGAGATAGAACAGCAAGTTGAGTGGTGTCACAGCAACAAACGTGCACTCAACATCATGAAGACAAAGGAATTGATTGTGGTTTCAGGAAGGGGAAGTCGAGGGAACACATATCAAACCTCACCGTGGGATAAGAAGTGAAAAGGGTAAGCAGTTTCCATTTCTTGCCTGTCAACATCTCTGAGGAACAATCCTGGGCCCAACATATTGATGCAGTTACAATGAAGGCACAACATCGGCTATATTTCATTCGGAGACTGAGGGGAATCGGTCTGTCACTAAAGACACTTGCAAATTTCTACAGATGCACCGTGGAGAGCATTCTAACTGGTTGCATCACTGCCTGGTGTGGAGAAGCCACTGCACAGGATCGGAAAACGCTGCAGAAAGTTGTAAACTCAGCCAGCTCCTTCATGGACACTGGACTCCACAGCATCCAGGACACATTCAAAAGATGATGGCACAAAAAGGTGACATCCATCATTAAGGACCCCCATCACCCAGGAGATGCCTTCGTCTGATTGCTACCATCAAGGAGGATGTACAGGACCCTGGAGACACACTCACCGGTTCAGGAACAGCTTCTTCCCCACTGTCAGATTTCTGAATGGACAAAGAACCCATGAACATTTCCACAGTATTTTCGCTCTCATTTTGCACTACATTTCAAATTTTATTTTATAAGTACTTATTGTAACGTCTACATTTTATTACTATGTTTTGCTGTCATAAAGGAACAAATTTCACCATATATGCGGGTGTTATTAAACTTGATTCTGATACACAAACACATACAGCTGGGCTCAGACATACAACACTCCCACATTCCTCCCTTTGTGACACCCTGCTTGCTCCGCGGCCCCCGGTATGAAGCTCAAACTGTTGCAACACCTGCCCTTTAAATTCATGGCTGAGGCTGTGTTGTGTCTGTTCACTGTTTGAGTTCGATATTAAATGATGAGCATTGAATGGGAAGGAAGGTTTGAATAGAAGAATAAAGATCTCCTCTGAAGGTATATGTGGTCCTGGTGAGAGCGTACATGGAACACTGTGCACAGGTCTGGTCTCCCTCCCAGTGTCAGCCTGTGGAATGAAGGGAATGAAAGGTGATCTGGTGTCCTCAGGGAGATTACACTGACTGGGCCTGTCTCACAATTGGAGAAATAACAAGTGGTCTGACTGAGACCAAGACAGACACAATCTCACAGGGTTTTGACAGGGTGGGGGACTGGAATGACGTTTTTCCTCACTTGGTGTTGAATAAGGGGTCACAGACTCAGAATCCGATGTCAGCTGACAGGACTCAGATGAGGAGCGGGGAGAACCTTTGGATTTTTATTCCACAAGTTTTCTAAATTCACAAGGAATATTGAAGGGCTGAGCGCAGATGGGAACGTTGCAGGAAAGTGGGGCTGAGGTCAAACATCAGCCATGATCGGTGTGAAATGTCGAACTGGCGCAAAGGGCTGAATGACCACGCCTGCTGCTGTTTCATATGTTCCAAAGCACGAATTTACCTTTGCGTTTTGTTCTCCCTTGGCCTTCAGCCCAAGCGGAGCGGTGAAGTAGCCGCTGCGGGTCAAAACATGGCTTCCAGTATCAGGAGACAGGTCTGAGAGATAACTCCCGACAACGGGCCCCGATCCATGGCAGGGAAAGACCGGGCACCCTCCGTGCAGCTGAAACATCTCACGGAATCTCCGCCAGTCTCTTCACCTCCGCCATGGGAAGGATTCACCTGGCTGGTGTTGCAACCTTTACCCAAAGTGTAGCTCCCAATCTCCGACCTCTCCCCGGGTCTACTTGCTCTCAGCTCCAAACCCCGGACCACTCCGAACATTCAGCATCCCGCCCACTGGCACTCCTCAGCCAACAGGAGCAAGACTCTCCCAGTAGTGCCGCTGATTGGCTGTAGGTGTGACTGAGGATGGCTGCTTCCGGGAGCTGGAGATGTCAGTCACAGTTTGTCCACGGAATCGAAGGAATTTCCCGAAACTCAAACTTCAATGTAAATTTTATAAGTCACCACATACAACCCCGAGAAACATTTTGCTGCGGACACAGTGAAGATCTACAGAATAGTAACTATAACTGGATCAGTGAAAGATCAGCCAGAGTGCGGACGACAACAAAATGTGCAAATGGAAATATAGATAAATAGTAATAAATAACAGGAACATGAAATAACTGGAGCGGCTGCCGACGGATCTCCGGAGCTCTCACCGCTCCCCTGTGCATTCTGACAGGCTGAAGTGAGAACAAGGTGCAAAGAGGATCTCGTGTTTTCTAAAATAAGAAACAGGAGGCGTGGCTATTCGGCCCCCTTTGCCTGTTCTGCCCTTCACTCAGAACATAAAACCATAAGACACAGGAGCAGAATTAAGCCGCCTGGGCCATCGAGTCTGCTCCGCCATTCGATCAGGGATGATCCTTTTTCCCTCCTCAACCCCAGTTCCCGGCTTCTCCCCGTAGCCTTTGCTGTCATGTCCAATCAAGAACCTATCATCTCCGCCTTAATGACACCCAACGACCTGGCCTCCACAGCTGCATGTGGTTACAAATTCCACAAATTCACCACACTTTGTCTGAAGACGTTTCTCCGCACCACAGTTTTAATACGAGACTCTCATTCCATGGGAGATGTCCCTTCCTCATCTATCTGTCTACTTTTAATATTCAAAACGTTTCAATCAGATTCCCTTCACCCTTTTCAATGCAACCGAGTACAGACCCAGAGCCATCAAACGTTCCTCGTATAATAACCCTTTCATATGGTTATGTGGTTATACCTGGAATCATCCTTGTGAAATTCATCTGAACCCTCTCCATGTCTGACCTTTGACCTCAGCACCACTTTACCGCAATGTCCCCATCAGATCTGAACCCCAGAATATGTCTATTAAATTTAGAAACCCTGTGGAGGAAATTCCAAATATTCGCTGCACTGGTGAGGAAATCTCTGCTCATCTCAGTCCATAAGACAAGACATAAGACAAAGTAGCTGAAGTCGGCCATTCGGCCCATCGTGTCTGCTCCGCCACTTTATCATGAACTCATCCAATCTCCCCTTTGGTCCCATTCCCCAGCCCTCTCGCCATATCCTTTGATGCCCTGGCTACTCAGATGCCCATCAATCTCTGCGTTAAATAAACCCAATGACTTGGCCTCCACTGCTGCCCGTGACAACAAATTCCACAGATTCACCAACCTCTGGCTACAAAGAGAAATTCTTCGCATCTCTGTTCTGAATGGGCGCCCTTCAATCCTCAAGTCATTTCCTCTCGTACTAGAATCCCCCACCATGGGAAACAACTTTGCCACATCCACTCTGTCCATGCCTTTCAACATTCGAAGTTATTACGTGAGGTCCCCCCTCATTCCTCTAAACTCCAAGGAGTACAGTCCAAGAGCGGTAAAACGTTCCTCATATTTTAACCCTATCATTACCGGAATCATTCTAGTGAATCTTCTCTGAACCTTCTCCAACGTCAGCCCAAAACTGAACACATTACTCCAAGTGAGGTCTTACCAGTGCCTTATAGAGTCTCAACATCACATCCCTGCTTCTATACTCTATTCCTGTAGAAATGAATGCCAACATTGCATTCGCCTTCTTCACCACCGACTCAACCTGAAAGTTAACCTTAAGGGCATCCTGCACGAAGACTCCCAAATCCCGTTGCATCCCAGAACTGCGAATTCTCTCCCCATTAAATAATAGTCTGCCCGTTTATTTCTTCAACCAAAGTGCATGACCGTATACTTTCCGACATTGTAATTCATTTGCCACTTCTTTGCCCATTCTCCCAATCTATCCAAGTCTCTCTGCATACTCTGTTTCGTCAGCACTATCAGCCCCTCCACCAATCTTTGTATGATCAGCAAACTTAGCCACAAAGCCATCTATTCCATAATCCAAATCTTTGATATACAACGTAAAAAGAAGCAGCCCCAACACGGACCCCTGTGGAACACCACTGGTAAATGGCAGCCAACCAGAATGGGATCCCTTTATTCCCACTCTCTGTTTCCTGCCAATCAGCCAACGCTCTATCCACGTCTGTAACTTTCCTTTAATTCCATGGTCTCTTATCTTGTTTAGCAGCGTCATATGCGGCACCTTATCAAAGGCCTTCTGAATATCCAGGAAATTGCACTAGGGTTGTCAGGCAGGATTTTCCTTTAAGGAAACCATGCTATGTTCTTCCTATCTTGTCATATGCCTCCAGGTACTCCGTAACCTCATCCTTGACAATCGACTCCAACAACTTCCGAACCACCGATGTCAAACTAATAGGTCTATTATTTCCTTTTCGTTTCCTTGCCCCTTTCTTAAATACCAGAATGGCATTTGCAATCTTCCACTCCTCCGGAACCATGCCAGAATCTATTGACTTTTGAAAGATCATTGCTAATGCCTCCGCGATCTCCACAGCTACTTACTTCAAAACACAAGGGTGCATTCCATCTGGTCATGGAGATTTATCTATCCTTAGATTATTCAGCTTCCTGAGTACTTTCTCTGTCGTAATTGTGACTGCGCACACTTCTCTTCCCTGACACCCTTGTGTGTACTGCTGATGTCTTTCTCAAATGGAGACTGAAGCAAAATACTCCTTCAGTATTTTCGATGTAGACGTGCTCAGTGGTTGGGAGGGATCCACCCGGGATGTACCGGGACGAAACCAGTACCTTGTGTCTGTTCATCAAGAGGGCGATGAAATAATTTGATCATCGTGCCAAATCTTAACTGGGGGAGAGGGAAATTGCTAATGCCTTCGCCATCTCCTTACCTCCCATTACAATTTTTCCAGCATGATTTTCTATCGGTCCTATATCTACTCTCACCTGTCTTCTTATATACATTTTATACTTGAAAATGACCTGCTGTTCCTGCCCAACCCTGTCAGTATCCTGTGAGATTGAGCCTGTCCCTTTTACCTCTCTAATTCTGAGACAGGCCCAGTGCGATCAATTTCAGTCAAACCACCTCCCGATTTCACGTTTTGATACAGGTCCAGTACTAGGATAGTTTGTGGAAGCATCTCAATGGACGATAGTGAGTACAGCTTTCCTGTGTTGTTACCGAGCCTGATTGTTGAGGGGTAGTAACTGTTCCTGAACCTGGTGTGCGGTACCTGAGGCTCTTGTACCTTCTACCTGATTACAGCAGCGAGAAAAGAGCCTGTCTGTGTGGTGAGCCTGATCACAGCCGCCTTTATCACCGTCCATCTGGCCTGCCCTATCTGGGACCATCCTCTGTTGCTCTTTCGTCTACCCTGATTGTTCTTTCTTCTAAGAATTCCAACATTTCCACTGACAAAACCACGCTGACGACGGCCTATTCTATCATGTGCCTCCGGGAACCCCGAAACCACCTACTTAATAATGGACTACAAACCACCGAGTAATACGATAATATTTAACCTGATTTGGAATGTTTAAAGGAGATGTGCGATGCAAGTTATTTTTCACACTCATAGTGGTGGGTGCCTGGAATGAATGCCTGGGGAAGTGATGGAGGCAGCAGACGCGATAGATGCAACTAGATACCACGTGAGTGTGAGGAGAATGGAGGGATGTGGACCTTGTGCAGGCAGGAGGGTTTGGTATAGTAAGGCATTGAATGACAAGTTCAGTTGGTTCAGAACAACACAGTGAGCAGAAGGGCCTGTACTGCAGGACTCGAGTCAGTAGTAGACTGGACAGTGACTGTCGTAAACAAGAGAAAATCTGCAGTAATCAGGGGAGCTGGAGATGTCAGTCACAGTTTGTTATCAGAAGCGAAGAATTTCCCGAGACTCAAAATTTATTATCAGAGTACAGATAAGTCCAGCCAGGGGAGTGATCATTCCTGCCCCTACCCTGTAAATACCCTATGAGAATGAGTCTTTCCCAGTCAGAACACCTCTTATTTCTCTAATTCTGAGACAGGCCCAATGCAATAATTGGTTGCGGGAACATCTCAATGGATGGGCAAGCGAGTGTTTTTCTCTTGTATTGTTCAAAAGCCTGGTGGCTGAGGTTTCGTAACTGTTCCTGAATCTGGTGCGAGTCCTGAGGCTGTTGTTCTTTCTATCTGGTTGCAGAGCCTGGCCTGGGTGGTGAGCATCTCTGATGATGGACGCTGCTCTACTCCAACAGCGTTTCATGTCGATGTGTTCGATGTTTGGGAGGGATCCACCCGGGATGTACCGGGCCGAATCCAATACCTTGTGTCGTTTCATCAACCCTCCCCCTTTCCTTATAAAACTGGCAACACCACCCCTCTACCAACTAACCTGTCAAGCCGAACGACAATATAATCCCGCACAGGAATAAAAACTTAAAATGTGCAGGTTTCCTGAACAGATATAACATCCGAAGAAACAGAAAATCAGAAATGAACATCTTTAAGTCTTGACCATTATAAATCAGAGTTCTCGCATTTCATTGCAATATTTTAATCATATTATGTAAGTTGACAAGTAGACTGGGATGCAGATACCCCACCCAACAAAACGTCATTTAAAGCTTCCCACAAAACACCAGTTACACCAAGAAACCTTTCTGCAGCTTTCACAGTAAATTTAATTTCCTCAGCAGGATGAGATGTCTGATCAGTACAATTCACCACATTGGTTATAAACATCACAAATTTCATTTTATCCAGCAGTGAAGTATCTTTGGTGAGAGAACTGTGATGCCGGCATATATCCACTGACGTCACAGTCTGTTCTCTGAATGGGATCACTTTATCCAGTTTACCTGCTCTGCTTGCTGTACTTGTCCTTGAACAGACCCTTCTGCTCTCTGTGTTGTTCTGAACCAATTGAACTGGTCACTTCATGCCTTACTAAACCAATCCCTTCTGCCTGCACAAGGAACACGTCCCTCCATTCTCATCACATTCACGTGGTACCTAATAGCCTCTTTCACATCTGCCTCCACCACCACCCGATATTACTCCAGACACCCACCGCTATGGGAATGAAAAACAAAACTTGAAACGCAAGTCCCCTTTAAACATCCTGAGTCAGGTTTTTGAAATCTTTGTCTTTTCCAATTGTGTTTTTTTTCAACAGCAGCTATGCAGAGAAAAGGTACAAAATTACACTAAACTACAAAATACTTAAATAGTGCAAAAAGGTCCAATGAGGATGTGTACCCCCTTTTTCCTGAAGTTCATGCCCACTGGCCTTGGACATTTCCTCCTTAGAGAAAAAATCCCGGCTGTCCACTCTGTCTCTGTCTCTCACTTTCTTGTAAACGTCTGTCAGATCTCCCTCAGCCTCTGCCACTCCGGAGAAAATTCCCTGAGATTGCCCGGACTCAATTTATCCAGGCAGCATCCTGTTAAGCCTCTTCCTCTCACCATCCAAAACCTCCGCCTTATTCCTGTCTTCGAATACAATTCTCCAGATGTCATTAAACTAAAGATTTATACAACTGCAACATAACCACTATCTGGGAGTTATGAACTCGGATTCCAAGATCCCCCTGCAGATCAACACAGTCCAATCTCGCCCCATGAATATAACAGCAAAGAGATAATGCTGAGGATTTATAAGACATGAGTCAGGCCACACTTGAAGTATTGTCAACAGTGTTGGGCCCCACATCTCAGACAGGATGTGTTGTCATTGGAAAGAGTCCAGAGGAGGTTCAGAAAGATGATTTCGGAAATGAAGGGTTTAAAATATGAGGAGCACTTGGCAGCTCTGACCCTGTGTTCACTGGAACTCAGAAAAATGCGGGGGCATCTCATTGAAACCTACCGAATGTTGAAAGGCCTGGATAAGGTGGATGTGGAGAAGGTATTTCCTGTGGTGGGGCACAGCCTCAAAGTTGAGGAGCCACCTTTTCAAACAGAGGTAAGCAGCTTATTTTTTTATTAGCCAAGGTGTATTGGATCTGTGGAATGCTCTGCCACAGACTGCGGTGGAGGCCAAGTGTGTGGGTATATTCAAGGCGGAAGTTGATCGTTTCCTGATCGGTCAGAGCATCAGAGGATATGGCGGGAGGTCAGATATCCGGAATTGAGTGCGATCTGGGATCAGCCATGATGGAAAGATGGCTGACTCAATGGGCTGAATGGTCTAATTCTGTTCCTATACCTTATGGACTTAAAAACACAAGCCCCCTCCATCATGATGAATCTCCTTTGCACTCTCCCAGAATAAAACATCCTTTGTACAGAATGCTAAGCGGAACTGAATGCAACTTTTACAGAACGTTGTCAAGTCAGGCAGCATCTGTTCAGGGGAATAGAGTCGATGGTTGGGACAACCCCCTCCCTTACCGCAGTAACACAGTCCCTTCGGCCCAACCTTTCCATGCTGTCCTCCTGTCCATTTAAACTAATCCCTCTGCCTGTCTTTGACAGAGAACACAGAATTCTACAGCACATTACAGGCTCTTCAGCCCACAATGTTGTACCGACCATGTAACCTACTCTACAGACTGCCTCGGATTTCCTGAACGTATATCCCTCTATGTTTCTAAGCTCTATGAACCTATCTAAGAGTCTCTTAAAATATCCTCCTGTATCCACGTCCACCATCGCTGCCGGCAGTGCATTCCATGCACCCACCACTCTCTGTGTAAGAAACTTACTCCTGACTTTCCCTCGGTACCGACTTCCAAGCAGCTTAAAACTACGTCCCCTCGTGTTAGTCACTTCAAGCCTGGGAAAATGCCTCTGGTTATCCATACGGTCAAAGCCTCTCATCATCTTATTACAATTACTTATGTACAGGTTAGGAGAAATATATCTTCAACATCACCTCACAGCTCTTGAACTCAATCCCACGGTTGATGAAGGCCATCACACCAGACGTCTTCCTAACAACACTGCCAACCTGCACAGCAGCTTTGAGTGTCGTATGGACATGGACCTCAAGATCTCTCTGACCCTCCACACTACCAAGAGTCTTACCATTAATATTATATTCTGTGTTCAAATTTGACCTGCAGAAATGAACATCGGTGTTGAACTCCATCTGCCACTTCCCAGTTCAGCATCCGAGGCGAGGAAATAGATTGCTGAGCCCCAGGCTAGGATCATTATGTCCTCATTGTCCATGGGAATAGTACCGGAGGATTGGAGGGAGGCGAATGTTGTCTCCTTGCTCAAAAAGGGTAGTAGGGATAGTCTGGATAATTATAGACCATTGAGCCTTACATCTGTGGCGGGAAAGCTGTTGGAAAAGATTCACAAAGATAGGATCTATTGGCATTTGGAGAATCATGGTCTGATCAGTGACAGTCAGCATGGCTTTCTGAAGGGCAGATCGTGCCTAACAAGCCTGATGGAGTTCTTTTAAAAGGTGACAAGGCATATAGATGAGGGTTGTGCAGTGGATGTGATCTACATGGATTTTAGTAGTACATTTGATAAGGTTCTACACGGTAGGCTTATTCAGAAAGTCAGTAGGCATGGGATCCAGGGATGTTTGACCAGGTGGATTCAATTTTGGCTTGCGTGCAGAAAGCAGAGAGTTGTGGTGGAGGGAGTACATTCGGATGGGAGGTTTGTGACTAGTGGTGTCTCACAAGGATCAGTTCTGGGACCACTACTTTTCGTGATTTTTATTAACGACCTGGCTGTTGGCAAGTCTGCAGAAGACACAAAGGTTGGTGGTGTTATGGATAGTTCAGAGGATTGTCAAAGATTGCAGAGAGACATTGATAGGATGCAGGAGTGGGCTGAGAAGTAGCAGATAGAGTTAAACCTGGAGAAGTGTGAGGTGGTACACCTTGGATTGACAAACTCCAAGGCAGGGTACAAAGTACATGGAAGGATACTTGGAAGTGTGGAAAAGCAGAGTGATCTGGGGCTACATGTCCACAGATCCCTGAAAGTTGCCTCACAGGTAAACAGAGTAGTTAAGAAAGCTTATGGGGGGGTTAGCTTTCATAAGTCGAGGGATAGAGTTGAAGAGTCGCTATGTAATGATGCAGCTCTATAAAACTCTGGTTCGGCCACACTTGGAGTACTCTGTCCAGTTCTGCTCACCTCACTATAAGAAGGATGTGGAAGCATTGGAAAGGGTACAGAGGAGATTTACCAGAATGCTGCCTGGTTTCGAGATTATAGATTATGATCAGAGATTAAGCGAGCTAGGGCTTTACTCTCTGGAGAGAAGGAGGATGAGAGAAGAAATGATAGAGGTATAGTTGATATTAAGGGGAATAGATAGAGTGGACATCCAGCGTCTCTTCCCCAGGGCACCACTGCTCAATACAAGAGAACATGGCTTTAAGGTAAGGGGAGGGAATTTCAAGGGGGATATTAGAGGAAGATTTTATACTCGGAGAGTGTTTCGTGCGGGGAATGCACTGCCCGAGTCAATGGTGGAGGCCATATACACTAGTGAAATTTAAGAGCCTACTAGACAGGTATATGGAGGCATTTAAGCTTAGGGAGACAGAGTTTAAGGTTAGGCACATTATTGTGGGCCGAAGGGCCTGTACTGTGTTGTATTGTTCTATGTTCTATCTATTTCTCGCTGTAATTTCTCTTTTAATTTATATTTTTTATTGAAAGCAAAACGTAATGCATTACATTTTCCTCCATTTTGCTTTTATACCTTACCCCTCAACAACACCACAACGTCATCAGTGGGGCCTTCTGGGAGTTGTAGTCATTGGTGTTCGCTCGCTCCCAGTGAAAACCTATTTCGTCACCCACCACAGACGTCACCGAAACAGACACACCGAGGCGCGAAGGGGAATCACAAACGTCCTTGTGGGCGCCGAGGCCGGCGACACCGACAGAAGCGACTCGCTGATCTCCGCCATGGCGATGGAGCGGAAGAGGAGGGGCTGATCATGGGCCGATTTCCTCCAGCCTATCGTAACTCAGACGTAGCTCAGACTTTTGATTAAATTAGGAGTGAGGGGGGACATTGAACAATTTTTCTGAGTTTTTTTATTTGGACGGACTGTGCAAGTACGGGTCGGCATGTTATGTTTGTGTTTCTATGAGATAGAGAATGGGATCCCATAAGGCAGTATTTGTAACCCTTTATTATTTAATGTTATGATTAATGATATTTTCTCTGAGTTGGGAAAATGGGATACCCTGGGTAAATCACAATATACAGATGACGTATCTTTATAGATTAGTGGTAATTACAATTAATAGGTCAAACAGTGGGCAGATTGATGAGGATTTTAAGCTTTCAGTCTTTAAAACACATTACGTGGTTTACAATCAGGATTAATAGAGTTGCACTTGACGTTAAATTATATGATTAATATCATGAGGAAGTGTCAGTGGTAAGATTTTTCAGTATGTGGATGGATAATAAGCTGACATGGAAGCACCTATCAGTAAAATAATTGATATATGTAAAGGAGCTTTAAATCTCCTCAGACATCTATGTGGGTATTCTTGGGTGCAACATGAAAATCTTTGTTGACCAATTATATTTGTTTAATTTCATCTGTTCTTGATTATATCTGTGTGGCTTATAGATCAGCATCATCTTCAAATTAAAAATGTTTGATCATCTTGTTAAAGGTGTGCTGGAGGACGGTTGGGGACATCACAAGAAGATTTTTTTGTTTGTTTTGGGTAGCTGGGTTCTTACCACGCTGGGAATATGGGTATATTTCATGATACAATATGTCCCACTGTAGCTTTCTCTGTAACCCCACCTTGTTTTTTCCAATGACCTCAGATGATTTTAGGTTAGACGATCGTATTCGGTTCTGCCTGAGAGTCTGTTGGTTCATCAGTATATTAATGAAACTTATTATTATACAGTAACCATTTTTACAGATGAATTAAAAGCTAAGTTAACTGGGGATGTTGGTGTAGCTGTTTTTCTGTGTCTGAATTGCAGGTAATGATAAAAGAAAATGACATAGCCATTTATCAGCATAAGAAGCAGAATTCTTTCCCAACTGTAAGTATAGGCTTACAGTGGGTGGAGGAAATTGGTCCTTATAATTTGCTCAGACTACATTTCGGTATTGATGAGTCTTATCAGGTTATTCTGGCAGTAGGTCAGATTGACTGTTGGAAACTCGTCAAACTGTATTTCATAGATAAAGTTGGATTTATATGTCTGCACAATATAGGCCCTGCACATCACACTGTTGAGGGAAATGACGGGATTGACTGTTTAGCAACAAAAGCTGTCAAATGTTAAGCTGTGGATATAGACCTGCTTAGCAAATTAGAAGCCAAAAAATTGGTAGTGTTGAGAAGTAGGGGCTTACTGCAAGACTTGTAGGATAATGGACATAAGGACAGAAATCTTTACAGAATACATAAACTTGCTGGGTTTATAGAAGAAGGTCTTAAAGGAAGTGAAGAAATGATATTGACTTGACTTAGAAATGCGCTCACTATGCTTAATTATGCCTTGTATCTAAATGGAAAGCTTCATTCTGTGCCGTGTACATTTTGTCATTATGAATCTGTCAAAACACATACTATTTCAATATGAAGCATATAAGGCTGATGAAACATCAAATGCAGTCTTCAGTACAATCTTTGCGAGGGTAGATAGTTTTCAGATAAATTCCGTGTTAAATTATGGGACTGAATTTAAATTAAATTGAGCTGGAAAAGGCATGTAATAATTGTGTTAAACCTAAGGAAATGGCATATAAGTTAGCAAAGGTGAGTGGGATGTTGGATTATTGGGATGCTCTTAAAATCCAACAAAAGGCAACAAAAAGCCATAAGAATGGTAAAGACGAAATATGAGGGCAAAATGGCCAATAATATAAATCAGGATACTAAAAGTTTAGTTTTCAGTTACCTGAAGAGTTAAAGGGAGATGAGAATTGACACTGGACCACTGGAAAATGATGCTTGTGAAGTAGTAATGGGGACAAAGAAATGGCAGATGAACTTAATGATCAATCTTCACTGTCTTTTCCAGTCAGCACCGCTCCCACTTGTCCCATTTAATCTGGTTTATTACGGGTGGACTTTTGGACCCTGGGGAGATCAGGACCCGCCGCCCGCAGCTGCTGCTGAATCCCCGGTGTTTCTGTTCGGTTAACGAATGCAGCGAATTAATTAAAATGAATTGAGCGATAATTCTCATCTCGTGCTTATTTCACTCCATAGAACCATCGAACACTTCAGCACAGAAAACAGGCCATTCGGTGCTTCTAGTCTATGCGGAAACTTTACTCCGCTTGTCCCATTGACCTGCACCCAGACCATAACCCTCCAGATCTCTCCCATCCATGTATCTGTCCAATTTATTCCTAAAACTTAAGAGTGAGCCTGTATTTGCCACGTCAGATGGCAGCTCATTCCACACTCCCACCACTCTCTGAGTGAAGAAGTTCCTCCTAATATTCCCCCTAAACCTTTCCCCTTTCACCCTAAAGCCATGTCCTCTCGTATTTATCATTCCTAATCTAAATGGAAAGAATCTACTCGCATTTACTGTCTATATCCCCCATAATTTTGTAAACCTCTATCAAATCTCCCCTCATTCTTCTACGCTCCAAGGAATAAAGTCCTAACCTGTTCAATCTTTCCCTGTAACTCATCTCCCGAAAACCTGGCAATATACTAGTAAATCTTCTTTGCAATCTTTCAATCTTACTGTTATCCTTCGTCCAGTTAGGTGACCAGAACTGCAAATGATACTCCAAATTTGTCCTTATCAATGCCTTATTCAAGCTCAGCATAACATTCCAACTCCTATACTCATTACTTTGATTTATGAATGCCAGGATGCAAAAAGCCTTCTTTACAACCCTGTCTACCTGTGATGCCACTTTCAGGGAATTATGGACCTGAACTCCCAAATCCCTTTGTTCCTTCGCACTCCTCAGTGCCCTACCATTTACTGTGTATGTCCTACATCGACCTGTTCTTCCAAAATGCAGCACCTCAGGCTTGTCTGCATTAAATTCCATCTGCCATTCTCTGGCCCATTTTTCCAGCTGGTCCGGATCCCTTTGCAAGCTTTGAAAGCCTTCCTCACTGTCCACAACGCCTCCAATCTTGGTGTCATCAGCAAAATTGCTGATCCAATTGACCACATCTATATCATTGATACAGATGACAAACAACAATAGTCCCAGCACAGATCCCTGAGGCACACCGCTAGTCACAGGCCTCCAGTCTGAGAAGCAATCATCCACTACCACTCTCTGTCTTCTCCCACACAGCCAATTTCGAATCCTGTTTCCAACTTCTCCATGGAAACCTTGTGTCTGAAGCTTCTGAGCTAACTTCCAATGTGGGACCTTGTCAAATGCCTTACTAAAGTTCATGTAGACAACATCCACAGCCTTCCCTACACCTACTTTGTTGGTAACCTCCTCGAAAAACTCTTCAACATTCATTAAACACGATCTACCACGCACAAAGCCATACTGACTATCCTTAATCACTCCGAAAACTGTCCAAATACTTGTATATCTGATCTCTCAGAACACCTTCCAATATTTTACCTACTGCTGATGTCAGGCGCAAGGGCCTGTAGTTACCTGGTTTATTAATAACAAGAGCTACCCTCCAATACTCCAGCTCTGCACCGGTGGCTGAGGACATTTTAAATATTTCTGCCAGGGCCCCTGCAAATTCTACACTAGTCTCTCTCAAGGTATTAGGAAATATCAAGTCAGGCCCCGGGGATTTATCTACCTTTATGCGCTGTAAGGCAGCTCTTAAATCCCTAAATGTTCCATGACACTATTGCTTGTTTTCCTTCCTTCCATATACACTATGCCAGTTTCTTGAGTAAATACTGGTGCAGAAAAAAATGTTTAAAATCTACCCCGTCACGTGAGGCTCCACGCACGGACGACCTCTCTGATCTTCTAGGGGACCAATTTTGTCCCTTACTATCCTTTTCATATTCTTGTAGAAACCCGTCGAGTTTATCTTCACGTTATCTGCCAAAGCCACCTCATGCCCTTTTTCCTTCCTGATTTCTTTCTTTATTATTTTCTTACACCTTCTATACTCTTCAAGTAACTCATTTATTCTTTGTTGCCTCTATAGGAAAACAGATTATTATCTGACTTGTGGCCGATTAGGAAAAGGGGAGGTGCAACGAGACCTGGGTGTCATTGTACACCAGTCATTGAAGGTGGGCATGCAGGTACAGCAGGCGGTAAAATAGGAAAATGATATGTTGGCATTGAAAGCAAAAGCATTTGAGTACAGGAGCAGGGAACTTCCACTGCAGTTGTACAAGGCCTTGATGAGACGGCACCTAGAGTATTGTGTGCAGCTTTGGTCTCCTAATCTGAGGAAAGACATCCTTGCCATAGAGGGGGTACAGAGAAGGTTCACCAAATTGATTCCTCGGATGGCAGGATTTCCATATTAAAAAAGACTGGATGGACTATGCTCATACTCACTGGAACTTAGAAGAATGAGGGAGGATCTTATTGAAAAGTCTAAAATTCTAAAGGGTTTGGACAGGCTAGATGCAGGAAGATTGTTTCCGAATTTGGGGAAGTCCAGAACGGAGGGTTCACAGTTTAAGGATGAAGGGGAAGCCTTTTAGGACAGAGATGAGGAAAAACTTCTTCGCACAGGGAGTGGTGAATCTCTGTGAATTATCTGCCACAGGAAACAGTTGAGGCCGGTTCATTGGCTATATTTAAGAGGAAGTTATATATGGCCCTTGTGGCTAGAGGGATCGGGGTTATGGAGAGAAAACAGGTAATGTATTCTGAGTTGGATGATCAGCCATGATCATACTGAATGGCGGTGCAGGCTCAAAGGGCCGAATGGCCTACTCCTGCACCTGTTCTCTATGTTTCTATGTTTCTATACCAGCTATACACTTCTCCCTTTTTCTCAAAGAGGTCACAAATATCGCTTGAAAACCAAAGTTCCCTGTGTCTGTTAACTTTGCCTTTAATCCTGGCAGGAACATGCAAACTCTGCACTCTCAAGATTTAGCTTCTGAAGGCCTTCAACATACAGAACTCATCCTTGCCAGGAAAAAAAAATCTTACAACAATCCACTTTTCGAAATCCTTTTACATTTCCACAAAATTGGCCATTATCCAATTTATAACTTCACCTCAAGTACCAGACCCATCCTTTTTCATAATTAAATTGAAACTAATGACATTATGGTCACTAGACCCAAAACGTTCACCTGCACATACTTCTGTCACCTGACCTGTCTGGTTTCCTAACAGGAGATCAATTATTGCATCCTCTCTTGTAGGTACCTCTATATATTGATTTAGAAAACTTTCTGAACACATTTGACAAACTCCAAGCCATCTAGCCCTTTTGCAGTGTGGGAGTCCCAGTCAATATGTGGAAAGTTAAAATCCCCTACTATTACAATTTTCTGTTTCTTACATCGGTCTACTATCTTTATACAGATTTGCTCCTCCAATTCTCTCTGACTATTGGGCGGTCTGTAATACAACCCTATTAGTGTGGTCACACTTTTTCCGTTCCTCAGCTCCATCCATATGACTTCTATAGACAAGCCCTCCGGACTGTCCTGTCTACGCACAGCTGTGATATTTTCCCGGACTAGTAATGCCACTCCTCCCCCTTTCATCCCTCCCCCTCTATCATGTCTGAAACAACGAATATTTCTATCATGTATAAACCAAGTGGGAAGTTATCATTTTGAATTAATGTATTAAAAATAAATTATAAATTCTGCCAATGGAACCTCTTACTAAAGGATTCATATTCAAAATAGTGTCCAACTAATCATATTATTGCATATATGGAAACTTAGATAATTATTTTTTGTAAAAAATGTCTAACCTGAAGATATTGCAGAGTGTGTATGTGAGAGAGAATATTTGCTAATTAACTCTTCAAAAGTCATCAATCGACCATCACAGAATAAATGAAAATAAAAATAAATCTGCAAAAAGAAAAACAGATCCCCTTAATCACTAAAAATTAAACAAGATTGGGAGAGAGAACTTAATTTGTTAATGAAGATAGTCAATTCTTCTTCGATATGTGCCAATCACTGTTTAATTCAATTTAAAAATTGTTCACTGTCACTCTTTAACAAAGGAGAGATTAATCAAAATATTACCTAACATAGACAATTATTTCGAATTGTGTACAACTGAAGTAGCCACTTTTTCACATATGTTCTGGGCATGTTCTTCTTTAAAATCTTTTTGAAATCTTTGTTTTCTACAATTTCCAAAATTCTGAAAATTAATTTACAACGTAATGTATAAACCTTTGATTTCTGTCTACACATGCAGTTCTCGCATGATTTATATCTATACATGAAGTCGTCGCATGACCTTTATACTCTACTTGCTCTAACACTCTGGTTCACCTCCCCCTGCAAATCTAGTTTAACACCCCCTGTCTTCCTCGAGCAGCACTAGCAAATCTACCCGCAAGGATGTTAGTCACCCTCCAGTTCAGGGGCAAACCGTCCCGTCGGAACAGTTCCCACCTTCCCGGGAACAAAGCCCAATTGTCCAGAAACATGAAGCCCTCCCTCCTGCACCATCTCCTTAGCCAGTATTTAGCTGCACTCTCCGCACATTTATATTTACAGGGACTTTACTCCTGACACCGTTCCCGGGAACCGACCCGTTTACAGACCCGGAGTGGAACCGGAGCAGATTCTCAGCCACTGGTTTCCACCCGCAGTCGCGAAGAAAGGATAAAGTTTCCCCGTGAATTTATTCCCAGTGAAGGTGTGGAGATGGGACTTGGTCTCCGAGTTGTAAAATGAAACTGTCCCAGACTCATAACTGAGATAAACTCCCACCTTCCCGTGGATGGGACCGACAGCGAGACGGGACTCGGGGGAATGTAGACCACGGTACTCGTCATAATCCCGATGTAACATGTCACCAACCCGCCTGATGACCCAGAATCCGGTCTGCGGACTCAGACTGATCCCTCCCCTCCTCTCCACAGACTCTGCGGCGACTCCCAGACACCAGAACCGAATCCCCGTAACCTCCACCTCCCAGTAATGTCTCCCCGATGTGAATCCCTCAGATCCCAGCACACAAGGCCGTACTGTGAATATCTTCCCGGTGTCAGGGAGATCCCTCCGGGTCCATGTCCGTCTCACACTCTTTCGATCCTCAGACACCTCGAGACACGGATGCGCCGTTTCCACATCCAGAGTGACAGAGACTGGGGGGAGAAGCAGAGAATTAGAGAGTCCCCGGGAATCGGGGGGGGGGGGACTCGGGCAGCGCGGTTCCGGGGATCGGGGGGGGGGGGAACCCGGGCAGCGCGGCCCCGGGTTCCGGGGGAGACTCGGGCAGCGGGGCCCTGGAGATCGGGGGGGAAGGCTCAGGCGTCGCGGCCCCAGGGATCGGGGGAAAGGCCGCTATGCCTCAGGCGCGGTCGGGTGGCCGACACGAACCTTTGACTCGACAAAAGCGGATGGACAACTAATGTGTCCCCAAGAATTTTCCGCTGGACAGGGGAAACATCCTCCCTCACTCATGCCTGTTGACCCCTGAAAGAATTTTGTCTTTCCATGAGATCTCCTCTCATTCTTCGAAACTGGGAACAGTGAACATAGAGCAGTACAGCGCATGAACAGGCCCGTCGTTCAATGTTCACATTCATTTGTGAGTGTGATGGTTTGAGAGAGTAAAGGAGGTGATAATGGGAACCAGTAGGGGAAAGATAAATGGCAGATTGAAACAGAACCAGGTGGGGGAGAGTAGGAAAGCCTGTGGGTGAACTGTGTGTGTAGACGTAATGAGAAGCTAGAGGGGGCAAAGATGGCAGATGAGGATGATTTTGTCCCCTTTCCCACAACCCCATGCCCCTGAGCCCCTCATTAGGACAAGGGATGAATTTGAAGGGACCATTAAGCAACACAGGTCCTGATCAAGTGTTTCAGTCTGAACTGTTCACTGTTTACTCATTTCCATAGAAACATCCCGGATTGTTGTTCCCCCAAACAATTTGTCTGTGTTACTCTGCTTTAAATATACTCAATAATTTGGCCTCCACAGCTGCCTGTTGCAAATTCACTATCCTGTGGATAAAGGAATTCCTCCTCATCTCTGTCCTAAATGGACATCCCTATAGTCGGAGGCTGTGCTTACCGTTCTCGACCCACCCGCATCCTCCCAACATCAACTCTCTCCAGACAGGTGTCAAGAGAGATCTGGCGAGACGCTTCATCAGGACCTGTGTAGCTTGGATTACCAGCATCTGCAGATTTCCTCCTGTTTGATTTTAAAACTTCTTGATTAGTCAGAGTCTCAAAAGTTATGGGGAGGAGGCAGGAGAATAGGGTTGAGAGGGATGATAAATCACCCATTCTTCCAAACTCCCATGAGTCAGGCCCAGAACCATCAAACACTCCTCATATGTTAACTCTTTCATTCCCGGAATCATTCTTGTGAATGTTCTGGACCCCCTCCAATGCCAGTACATGTTTTCCGATAGAAGGGACCCAAAACTGCTCACAATACTCCATGTGGGCTGACCAATGCCTTATAAAACCTCAGCATTACATTCTTGCTCTGGTAATCTAATCCTCTCGAAATGAAAGCAAACATTGAGTTTGCCAATCTTACCACTGACACAAACTTCATGGAATCCTGCAGAAGGACACCCATGACCCTTTGCACTTCTGATTTTTGAATATTCGCCCTGTTTACAGAATTGTCTCTGCCTTTATTCTATCGACCTAAGTCGTACCTGCTAAGGTTTGTACCTGTTAAACTCTACCTGTGCTACAAGATCCTTATTCCGTATAGTGGTGCATTCAAATAAGACCATAAGACAAAGCAGCAGAAGCCGGCCAGTCGGCCCTTCGAATCTGCTCCGCCGTTTTATCATGAGATGGTCCATTCTCCCATTTATCCCACTCCCCCGCCTTCTAACCATGACCTTTGATGCCCTGGCTACTCACATACCTATCAATCTCTGTCTTAAATACACCCAATATCCTGGCCTCCACGGCCACAAGAAATTCACAGATTTACCACCCTCTGGCTAAAACAATCTTTTTGCATCTCCGCTCTGAATGGGCTCCCTTCAATCCTTAAGTCATGCACTCTCGTACTAGACTCCCCCACCATGGGAAAAAAACTTTGCCACATCCACTCTGTCCATGCCTTTAAACATTCGGCATGTTTCTTCTAAACTCCACGGAATACAGTCCAAGAGTGGTCAAATGTTCCTCACCTGTTAACCCTCGCATTCCCGGAATCATTCTAGTGAATCTTCTCTGAACCCTCTCCAATGTCAGAACGTCCTTTCTGACATAAGGAGCCCAAAACTGCACACAGTATTCCAAATGAGGTCTTACCAGTGCCTTATAGAGCCTCAACATCACATCCCTGCTCCTATACGCTATTCCTCTAAAAATGAATGCCAATATTGCATTCGCCTTCTTCCCCACCGACTCAACCTGGAGGTTAACCATAAGAGTATCCTGCACGACCACTCCCAAGTTACATTGCACCACAGCACTTTGAATTCTCTCTCCATTTAAATAATAGTCTGCCTGTTTATTTCTTCTACCAACGTGCATGACCATACACTTTTCGACATTGTATTTCACTTGCCACTTATTTGACTATTCTCCTAATCTGTCCAAGTCTCTCCGCAGACTCTCTGCTTCCTCAGCACTACCATCCACTCCACCTATCCTTGTATCATCAGCAAACAGCCACAAAGCCATCTATTCCATAATCCAAATCATTGATATACAACGTAAACAGAAGTGGACCCAACTCAGACCCCTGTGGAACACCACTGGTAAGTGGCAGAAAACCAGAATGGGATCCTTTATTCCCAAGCTCTGTTTCCTGTCATTAGCCAACGGTCTATCGACGTATGTAACTTTCCCGTAATTCCATGGGCTCTTATCTTTAAGCTCTTATCTTTTAGCAGCCTCATATGTGACACAATACCAAAGGCCTTCTGAAAATCCAAATACACAACATCCTCTGCATCTCCCTTGTCTAGCCTACTTGTAATTACCTGAAAAAATTTCAATGGGTTTGACAGGCAGGCTTTTCCTTTAAGGAAACCATGAGTTTGGCCTATCTTGTCATATGCCTCTGGGTACTCCGTAACCTCATCCTTGACAATTGACCCCAGAAAGTTCCCAACCACTTCTCAAGCTAATAATTTACTTTTTGCTTCCTTGCCCCCTTCTTAAATACCAGAGTGGCATTTACAATCTTCCACTCCTCTGAAACCATGCCAGAATCTATTGACTTTTGAAAGATCATTGCTAATGCCTCAGCGATCTCCGCAGCTACTTCCTTCAAAACACAAGGGTGAATTCCATCTGGTCCTGGAGATTTATCTACCCTGAGACTATCCAGCTTCCTGAGTACTTTCTCTGTCGTAATTGTGACTGCGCATACTTTTCTTCCCTGACACCCTTGAGTGTCCGGTATACTGCTGATATCTTCCTCAGTGAGGACTGATGAAAATACTCGTTCAGCTCCTCAGCCATCTCTTATCTCCCATTACAATTTCTCCAGCATCATTTCCTATCAGTGCTATATCCACTCTCAACTTTTTTACTCTTTAAACAGTTGAAAAAAGCTTCTAATTTCTCAATCCTCTGTCTCCCCTCTTTTTTGTTTCCTTGAATGCCCTCTCCTTTGCTTTACTTTGGCTTTGACTTCTCTTGTCAGCCACGGGCGCATCCGTTTTCCTTTCGAAAATTTCGTCTTTTTTGCAAAATATCTGTGTTGCACCTTCCTCACTTCTCGCATAATCTCCAGCCATTGCTGCTCTGATCCCCCAGTGGGCTCAACAACAAGCTGTTCTGAAAAAGCATCTCATAGACATTCTACACATTCTCTGTCTTGAGATCCAGTGTCGACCGGGTTTTCCCAATCCACTCGCATGTTAAAATCCCCTTTAATTATAATAACACTGACCTTCTGGCAAGCCTTCCTGTTGTAATTTGTAGTCCACCTCACTGCAACTGTTAGGAGATCTGTGTATAACAGCCATCAGGGTCCTTTAACCCCTGCTATTTCTTAGCTCCAGTATATTTCTTATACTTATTGCTGAGGGGGGGCAGCCACAGGGGTGCTCTCCACGATCCGGGAATTTCTCTTCTCTCTCCTGACAGTCACCCAGTTTTCTGTCCCCTGTAGCCCAGGGATGACTATCTCCCTGTAACTCCTGTCTATCACCTCTTCATTTTCTCTAATAAGCAGTAGGTCATCAAACTGCAGCTCCAGATCCCTAATACGGTCTCCGAGCAGCTGAATCTCGGTTCACCTGGTGCAGATGTGGCTATCAGGGGCTGGAGGTCTCCCAGGATTCCCACATCTGACACCCTGAACAAAGCACTTACCCTGCAGACATGATACCTAATTCTACAGGAATGAAACAAAGAAAGATAGGTCGACTCACCCACTTACTTCGCAAAACACATGAACTTTTTAAACCGTTAGCTAATGTTCCCTGCAGTTCCCCCGTCCGTCCGGGCCGATTTGCCAAGTGGAAAAAAAAAAGAGTCGGTGCCTCGCTCTCGCCTCTTCCCGTTACCGCATAAGCCCGTTGAGCCAAAGCCCTACACTCTGCTGCCACCCACTCCGCTGCCCGCTGTATAGGCTGGTCATCTTTTTAAACTCTCCGCGCTGTCCTGCGCAGTCTCGCCTTTCTTGTCCACAAAGGTTTTACAAAAACTGCCTTCCTTCAGAATTTAGCTCCCACGCCGTCCTTCTCGTCCCAATCTAAAAAAACACTTTCAGTCGTGTGTTCATGAGCCTATTCCACACTGTACCCATGAAATTAAACAAGGTCTTTGATGTCGCTGATAGACCACACTTGGAGTATTGTCTGCATTTCCGGTTCCCGAATATGGGGAGGAAGTCATTACACTGGACAGGAGGCTTCAGGAGTATGTTACCAGAACTGGGGGCTTGGGTTAAAAGCAGAGAGTGTATAAGCTAGGGCTATTCAGCTGGAGTGTAGGATGTTCTGGTATGACCCCTTATCGATGTAAATAATTCATAAGAAACTTAAATAACGTTTTTTTTTCCAAGAAATGGGAGTACAGAACCAGCGGCCTAGAATTGAAAGAGAGACGGGAATTTTTTCTGAGTTGTGTATCGGGTAACATTCTCATAAAGAGGGAGGTTGGTAAATGGAATTTACCCTCAAACGCTGTAGAATCAGGTAAAAATAAAGTATCTTAAATTAAATTTGGGCAGGTACACAGATGGGAAATGGTTAGAGGGATGAGGGGGGCAAACACATTAGGGTTAGGGTTAGGGTTGATGCGGTTACTGAGAGAAATAACAACTTCCGTTGCTGAGACTCTGACTACAATCTGCCAGTCCTTCCTGTGTACGTGTGTGAGGGAGCTTTGCCAGGCCGGTTATGCTGTGTGTGCTTCTCCCGAGATGAAATCTCGACCCATGTCAATGCTTGTTGGTGTGTCATTCTCACAATGCTTCAATGTAGTGGTCTGATCACCATAAGACATAGGAGTAGAATTAGGCCATTTGCCCATCGAGTCTGCTCTGCCATTCAATAATGGCTGATCCTTTTTTTCCCTCCTCAGCCCCACTCCCTGGTCTTCTCCCCGTAACCTTTGATACTGTGTCCAATCTGGAACCTATCAAGCTCTGCCTTAAATACACACAAGTTTCGCAAATTCACCAGCCGCTGTCTCAAATTTTCCGGATCTGCTTTAAATAGACGTTCCGACATCTTGAAGCTGTGCCCTCTTGTCCTGAAGTCCACCACCATGGGAAACATCCTTTCCACATCTACCCTGTCTAGGACTTTCAACATTCGAAAGGTTTCAATGAGACCCTATCCCTAATTTTATGCTGTATATCAAGATTTAGCTGATGGAATGGACCATAAGATATAGGAGCAGAAGTAGGCCATTCGGCCTATCGAGTCTCTCCACCATTCAGTCATGGGCTGATCTAATTCTTCCGGTCATCCCCACTCCCCTGCTTTCACCCTATACCCTTTGATGCCCTGGCTAATCGAGAACCTATCTAACTCTGCCTTAAATATGACTTGGCCATAACAGCCACTTGCGGCAACAAATTCCACAGATTTTCCACGCACTGACTAAAGTAATTTCTCCACATCTCAGTTCTAAAAGGACGTCCTTCAATTCTGAATTCATACCCTCTTGTCCTAGAATAGATAGCTTTGTTTCCAAGTTTGCATATGATACAGAGATTGGTGGAGGGGCCGGTAGTGTTGAGGAAACAGTTAGGCTGCACAAGGACTTGAATGGGGAGAATGGGAAGGAAAGTGGCATGTGATATAAAATGTTGGCAAATGCATGGCCATGCACTGTGGTCGTCGAAATAATGTGCAGATTTTTTTTCAGATGGGGAGAAAACCTAAAAAGCTGAGATGAAAATGGACTTAGCAGTCATTCTGCAGAACACACTAAAGGTTAACTTGCAGGTAGAGTTAGTGGTGAGGAAGGCAAATCCAACGTTAGCATTCAATTCAAGGGGTTCAGATTGCATTCAGTCCAAGTGCAGAGATGTGATGCTGAGGCTTTATAAGGCACTGGTGAAGCCTCACCTTGAGTATTGTGAACAATTTTGGGCTCCTCATCTAAGAAAAGATGTGCTGGCATTGCTGAAGGCTCATTTCATAAGGATGATTCCAGGAATGAAAGGGTTATCATACGAGGAGCGTTTGATAGCTCTGTGTCTGTACTCGCTGGAATTTAGAAAGATGAGGGGGCCATGCTGACTTGTCCTGTCTTGTCCAGTATCACCAAATATTCCATAACCTCATACTTAACAACTGACTCCAATTTCTTCCCAACCACAGAGGTGAGGCTAACTAGTTTATAGTTTCCTTTCTGCTACTCTGCTCCTTACATAAAGAGTTAAGTGACATTTGCCATTTTTCAGTTCTCTGGCACCATGCCAGGGTCCAGTGATTTTTGAAAGATCATTTGAAATGCCTCCACAATGTCAACTGCGACCTCTTTCAGAACACTAGGGTGCAGTTCATCTGGTCCGGGTGACTTATGTACCTTTAGGTCTTTCATCTTTTTGAGCACCTTCTCCCTTGTAACAGTAACTGCGCTCATGTATCTTCCCTTGCACTCTTCAACACCGGGCACAGTGCTGGTGTCTTCCATGGTGAAGACTGTTGCAAAATACTTCGTTTATCTGCCTTCTCTTTATCCTGTGTTATTACATATCCAACCTAATTTTCTAGCAGTCCTACATCCACTCTCATCTCTGTTTTTTTTTTACAATACTTTTTTTAACATTTTTTTATTGAATTTTCAAATAGGTTACAGAAAGAAAAAAGTTTATCAACCCTTCCCCCCTCCCCTTACCGCGTCCCCCCTAGCATAACCCTATAGAAAAAAAAAGAAGAAGAAAAAAGAAAGAAAGACTGCCTGGATTTCGAAAGATCCCCACATGCTCCGTGGAGTTCATAATAGCTTTAATATGTATATTTATTTCTTTCCCCAGATAATCACTAATTTTATCTTCGGAGCACCTATATATATAATCCTATTTTTTGTAAATAAGGGCGCCAAGTTTTCAGAAATATTTCATATTTATCTCTTAAATTATAAGTAATTTTTTCAAGTGGAATGCAGCAAAAATTTTCATTCTTCCAACGATCTACACTTAAGTACGAATCCGATTTCCAAGTAACTGCAATAGCCTTTTTGGCTACTGCCAATGCAATTTTTATGAATTCTTTCTAATATTTACTCAATTTGTATTTTGATGTTATCCCTTCAATATCGCCTAGTAAAAATAATATCACAGTGTGTGGAAGTTGTATTCCAATAATTTGTTCCAGTAAAACTCTTACATTTGTCCAAAAAGGATGACTTTCAGAACACGTCCAAGTAGAGTGTAAACAGGTACCAATTTCTTGGTTACATCGAAAACATTGATCAGATAAATTTGAATTTAACCTATTTATTTTTTGTGGTGTAATATATATTTGATGTAAAAAGTTATATTGTACTAATCTTAGTTGAACATTTATTGTATTTGTCATACTGTCAAGACATAATCTTGTTTCATCAATTTTAATATTCAAATCAGTTTCCCATTGTTGACTTATGAATTCCTTGTTTTTGAATCAAATTATACATGCCAGAAATAATGTTTTTTTAATTTTTCCTTTATGAATTAAAGTTTCTATTTCATTAGGTTTCGGCAAAAACATTGTTTGACCCAGTTTATCTCTTAAATAAGCCCTTAATTGGAAATAAAAGAAAAGTGTGTTATTTGCTATTTTATATTTATTCTTTAACTGGACATTAATATACCTCCTTCAAAACAGTCTTCTATATATCTAATCCCTTTGTGAAACCAGATATATAAAAGTTGATTATCCATTGTAAAAGGGATTAGTTTATTTTGAATTAAAGGTCTCTTTGCTAATAAACATTTATCAATCATTTATCACATCATCAACATTTATCTGATTCCATAAATCAATCAAATGTGTTAGTATAGGAGAATCTTTCTTTTCCTGTATCCATTTAGATTCCCATTTATATATAAACTCTTCTGGTATATTTTCTCCTATTTTGTCTTATTCTATTCTAATCCATGCTTGTTTATCTTCATCAAGAAAAGATGCAATAAATGTAAGTTGATTTGCTTTGTAATAAATCTTAAAATTTGGTAATTGTAACCCTCCTAAGTCAAATTTCCATGTCAATTTTTCTAACGATATTCTTGGCATCTTACCTTTTCCAAAGGAATTTCCTTACACATTTATTTAACTCTTGAAAAAAATACTGCGGTAATTGTATTGGTACTGATTGGAATAAATATTGTAATCTAGGGAATATATTCACTTTTAGAGCATTGACCTTACCTATTAATGTTATTGGTAACATCGTCCGTTTATCAAGATCCTCTTGAATGCTTTTCAATAATGGCAAATAATTTAATTTGTATAAATTCTTTATATCATTATCAACTCTTACACCTAATTACTCTATACTATTTATTGGCCATCTAAATTGAGTTATTAATCGACTGACTATAATCTCCTTTAGTAAGGGGTAGAATTTCACTTCTATCCCAATTTATTTTGTACCCTGATATTTTCCCATATTCTTCCAATCTAGAAGATAATTTACGCAACGAATGTAATGGATTAGTTAGACAAACCAGAACATCACCAGCAAATAAATTAATCTTATATTCCTCCTGATTAACTCTGAAGCCCATAATATCTGAGTCAGTTCTAATTAATTCAGCTAATGGTTCTATCGCCAACACAAATAAAGCAGGTGATAATGGACAACCTTGTTAACTGAAATGATGTTGAAATTTGGCCATTTGTCACCGCTTTAGCTTTGGGGTTAATATTTAAGGTTTTAATACATTTTATTAAAAATACTCCTAATCCAAATTTTCCAATAAAAAATGACATTCCAATCTATCAGATGCTTTTTCTGCATCCAAAGCAACTGCTACACTCATTTCTTCGTTCTTTTGTGCCAAATGAATTATGCTAAGTAAGCGAGTTAAATTATCTGCCGATTGTCTATTTTTAATAAATCCTGTTCGGTCCATGTGCATTAATTTTGGTAAGTATTTAGATAATCTGTTAGATAAAATCTTTGCTATTATTTTATAATCCATGTTCAATAAAGAAACAGGTCTATATGATGTTGGTTTTAAAAGATCTCTGTCTTTTTTTGGCAATATTATTAAAATAGCTGTCGGAAAAGATTCTGGAAGTTTATGCGTTCATTCCGCTTGGTGTATTAGTTCAATAAAAGGAGGAATTAATAATTCTTTAAACGTTTTGTAAAATTCATGCGGAACGTCATCTTCTCCTGGAGATTTGTTACTCTGAAGTGATCCTAGAGCTTTTTCGAACTCTTTTAATGTAAAAGGCAAATCTAATCCTTTCTGTTCTTCCAAATTTCAATTTTGGGAGAGTTATTTGTAATAAACACCTTTCTATCTCAAAAATATCATTTTGTGATTCTGATTGATAAAATTCAGAATAAAAAAAATTAAAGTTTCATTGATTTCTAAAGATTTATATGTAATTTTATTTACACTTGTTCTAATTGCATTTATCGTTTTGGAAGCCTGGTCTGTTTTCCAAGCAAGAATCCTGTGTGATCTTCCACCGAGTTCGAAATATCTGTTTAGGTCTCATAATTGCTTTTTATGTTCGATATGTCTGAAGTGTATTATATTGTAGTTTCTTATTAACAAGTTGTCTTTGTTTTTCTTCTGTCATATATCTTTGAGATTCTTTTCCTAATTCTGTAATAACTTTTTCCAATTGATCTACTTCTAACATCTATTCCTTCTTAATTTTGGAAGTATAACTTATTATCTGGCCTCTGAAATATGCCTTCATCTTTTCCCATAATATACATTTATTATCAGCTGAATGTGAGTTTGTATCTAAAACAAACTGGATATGTTTTTTTTAATCAAATCACAAAAATCTTGACGTTTTAATAATATTGAATTAAATCTCCATCTGTAAGTCGATACCTCCTTATCCATCATTATCATTGTCATTATCAAGGGGGAATGATCTGACAATATTCTTGCTTTATATTCCATATTTTTCACTCTGTCTTGAATATTCGCTGATAGTAAGAAAAAATCTATCCTTGTATAAGTTTTATGTCTATTCGAATAAAATGAATAATCTCTTACTCTTGGGTTAATTCTTCTCCATATATCAATCAAATTTAAATCTTTCATCAATGATAAAGTTAATTTTGCTACTTTTGGTTTTGTAACAACCACCCGGGATACAGTACCGCAGCATAAAAGCCAGGAGCAACAGGCTCCGGGACAGCTTCTTCAACCAGGCCATCAGACTGCTTAACTCATGCTGAGACAACTGATATTTCTATGTTATATTGACCAGCTTGTTATACATATAATTCATCATAAAATACTATAAATTGCGCATTGCACATTTAGATGGAGACGTAACGTATTTTTAATCCTCATGTATATGAAGGATGTAAGTAATAAAGTCAATTCAATTCATATCAATTTCTTGTTTATTTTTTCCTTTCCAATCACCTTTTAGTTCCTCTCTATAGATATTTAAAAGCTTCCCAATCCTCTGTCTTCCTACTAATTTCTGTTTAGATGTATCCCCTCTCTTTTGCCTTTACAATAACTTGTCTTCCCTTCTCAGCCACGGTTTTACTATTTTGCCATATGAGTATTTATTTATTTTTGGAGTACATCTATCCTTCACCTTTCTCATTTTCCCAGACACTGACACCACTTCTGCTCTGCTCTCATCCTTGCCAGCATCTCCTTCCAATTTGTTTGGCCAACTCCTCTCTGAGACCACTGTAATTTCTTTCACTTCTCTAAAATACTACAATCTCAGACTTCACTTTCTCCTTATCAGATTTCAAGTTGGACTCAGTCATGTTGTGAGCACTGCTTCCTAAGGTTTCTTTTAACTTCTCACCTCTGCTTCAATACTTAACACCCAAACCAGTAGAGCTGTTCCCCGAGTAGGCTCAACGACAAACTGTTCGAGAAAGACATCGCATTGCATTCAACAAACTCACTCTGAGTTTGAGAAAACCAACCTGATTTTCCTAATTGACCTGCATGTTGAAATCTCCCGTGATTATCATAACATTGTCCTTTTCATCAGCCTTTTCTATTTCCAGTTGTAATCTGTGGGCCTCATGCCACTGACTGTTGGGAGGCCTGTATATGACTGCTATCAGTGTCATTTTTACTTTTGCAGTGCCTTTCCTCAACTCACAAGGATTCAACATCTTCAAATCCTATGCGACTTCTTGCTACTTATTTACCAACAGAGCCACACCACCCCCTCACCCGACCTTCCTATACCACCGATACATTGTGTAACCTTGGACATTCAGATCCCAACTACAACCATCCTTCAAACACGATTCCGTGATGGTCACAACATCGTACCTGACAATCGGTAATAGTGCAACAAGATCATCCACCTTATTTCTCATACTCCATGCATTGAGATAAAACACTTTGTGTAATGTATCTGCTACACTATTTTATTCTGCATCTCTAATGCACTGATACTCAACTTGCTGGCTGCAATTTACTCTCCTCATCTGTCCGCCATATCTGACAGTCTGACTGCATGCTATTTTTTCATTTTTACCAACAGTCCTATCCCTTCATTCCACTTCCGACCCCCCACCCCACCAAATTAGTTTAAACCCTCCCCAACAGCTCTATCAAACCTCTCTGTGAGAATATAGTTCTCCCTCGGGTCGAGGTGCGAGCCATCCCTTTTGAGCAGGTCATTCCTCCACCAGAACAGATCCCGATGATCCAAGAACATGAAACCCTGTCCCCAGCACCGTCTTCTCAGCCATGTTTATCTGCCAAATTGTCCTGTCTCTACCCTCACCAGCACGTGGCACAGGCAGCAATCCAGAAATTACAACCCTGGGGGTACTGTTTCAGAGCTTTCTACCAAGCTCTTCAAATTCTATATTCAGGACCTCTTTGGTTTTACTTCCAATGTCATTGTCTCAAAATTTACCAAGATATCTGGCTCTTTTCCCTCCCTCTCTAAAATGCAGCAGACACGATTCGAGGCATCCCTGATCCTGGCACCCAGGAGGCAACGTACCATTCGGGTGTCCCGTTAACATCATTAGATTCTCCTGTCTGTTCCCCTGGCGATTCAGTCCCCGATCACGACCACTCCTCTCTTCTGCCTCCAACAACAGTGAAAGATGCTGATCCGGAAGGGGAAGACCTGTGTCAGTCAGAGACTGCACTCACTGGGCACTTGAAGAACTTGTGTATTTTCCTGACAATCCCTGTCACCACACTGATACCTGCTTTTAATCCCTAAAATATTATCGTCAGTATTACATTCCCAGTTCCTCTGGTAGATCCAAACTCATGTTCTGATGTGTCACTGCAATGTGCCTGGGATCAGGACACAGTGGTTCATCTGCCAGTCCCGTGTATTGGTTGTATTGTGACCCTGTGCTGGTGTGTTCAGGGGTCTGACATCTCCAGCTGACCATTTGACAGTGATGCCTCGCAGTCGGTGGGGTTGATGTGAAATATACTTCAGTTCCCCTTAAGCCCAGTATTACAGACAATCTTTGCCTCAGATTGGAACTAAATTGAGCTTCGTAAACAAGGAGAAATGAATCTTTATAAGTTTTACCTCGATTAATAGCATCGAGCGTTTCTCTCAGCACGGTTTTCAACAAATGGGGGTGATCGAATTTTTCAAACGGCAGGGTTTCATTTGTCACTGACAATTCCTCGATTTTGTCAATGATTCTGTAAATATTAAACTGCTGGTGATAAACTGGAATTCTGAACTCTTTTACAAATCCATTAAGAGTTTCAGTAAAGAGCCTGTCCTACCTTCTGTTCCGACGAGCTTCCTCCTGAAATAAATAAAAACACAAATCTGATCAGACTTGGACTTACTGTCCACATCCTGAATTTCATCCAAATCATTACACGGTGTTGAAAATTCCCACTCCCACAATCACTCATACACACGGACAATACAGAACCATGGGGTAAATTACAGGGAAAGTTTATGAATGTCAGACCATTACTGAGAGGAAGAAACTTACAGGGAGGACAGGACAGGCTGTGCATTATCATCTGGATATGACGTCAGTGTGATAGGATGGAGGAATTTAAGATCAGTGATGTATGTGATTGTGTGCGGGTGGAGGCAGTATATATAGGGAGACTTGTGGGGAGATGTAATTCTAGATGGATTTTAATAAATCTCATAAGAAATTTAGTGAAGGGGAACTCGCTGCCACAGGGGTGGTGGAAATGGAACAGCAGAGACTGAATGTAATGGGGAGGCTGGATAAACACGTGTGGGACCAGAGAGTTCGGGGCACTGATGCTGGGTGCGGTGAGTAGATGACAGGGAGATTGTGAGGCAGGAAAACTGATAGAAGATGGACCTAATGGCCTGTTTATGATAGAGAATGGGATATAATCCCATGTGAAATGTATGCAAAAATTAAAGAGACAATGAAAGATACCCATCTGATGCAAAACGGATATGGAGGATAAGTCTGATGTGTTGGTTCTCACTGATTGACAGAGAGACCCTCACACCCACCGCACCAGACACACTCACAGCCTGTGACTGGAACTGGGAGATAATGAGAGTTTTGGAGGATATTTAATGCGGTAATTAAGGAAACAGTCAGCAGCTATGTGTTATGATCGGAGTAAATAATTTCAGAGAGATTTGCATTCTGTCCTGGAATATACAGAATCTGTGGAAGTCCAGTTTTGGGGCAATAGGCAATAAGTGCATGAGTAGACCATTCGGCCCTTCTAGCCAGCACCGTCGTTCACTGTGATCATGGCTGATCATGCACAGTCAGTACGTCATTCCAACCCTCTCCCCATATCTCTGGACCCCGCTATCTATAAGAGCCCTATCTAACTCTCCCTTGAATGTATCTAGAGACTTGGCCTTCACTGCCTTCTGTGTGAGTTCGCCAGAGCGACAATTGATTTGTTATTGGCCGCTGTGCTGTGTTTATTTCAAATATACCACTGTTCATTTAGTGACCTTTGACAGAAACAAATTGAAATATAATCCCTCACCTTGAGAAATATCACACTGTCTTTTTGATCCATTTGTTCCTTTAACTTAGTGATCTCCTCCTGAATAATCCTTATGTTCTCTTGATGAGCTAGAAGATTTTTCTCCATTTGGTTGAGAATCCTCTTCTCTTCTTCCCTGAGATCCCTGAGTAAGCTCTGCTCTTTCTCAGTGATAATCTGACGCAGTTCAGCAAACTGGGATGTGATGTGGGACTGAAGGCTGTGTGACTGTTCCTGTTGAATGAAAAGTGAAGATTAATATACTGCATTGCTGAATTCTGTTTCCTTTTGTCGTTAAGTTCGGTCTATTGGAGTCCATGCTACTTCTGAGTGCATTCCCGTCAACACCATTCCCTCACATTTTCCTGAACCGTATTCTCGCTTATTGACCCGTAAACTCCCATCTGATTCACGCACACCTTCCCAACTTTACGGTAATTAACCATTCATCCAGCATGTCCTTCAGATGTGTCGGAATCTCTCGTGGTCACAGGGAGAGCATGCAAACTTCACACAGACAGCAGCAGAGTTCAGGATCGAACCCAGGTCACTGGAGCTGCGATACTCAGCTATTCTGCATTAAATGGTGCAATACCCGACAGTAATACTAGAAATTCCGCTCAGGAAGCCTCACCCGAACTCCGGAAATCTTCTCTTTCTGTTGCTGCTCTTTTTCCTGGAAGTCTGATTTCTTTTTTGTGAGAGAGCCTAAGGAAGAATTTAGCTGATCCTGGAAGTCAGAGAGTGAAGGAAATAGAAACAAAGATGCATCAAAAGAAACAGGTGATCAAACCCGATTATCACACAAAATACCGGAGGAACTCACTGAGTCAGGTAGCATCTATTCAGGGGAAATAAGCAGTCGGTGTTTCGGGATGAGTCCCTTCATTAGGACTGTGAAGGAATGGGAAAGAAGCCAGAATGTAAAGGTTGGGGCTGAGAACCAGCTGACAGGTGATGGGTGAGACAACGTGAGGAGGAAGGTGGGAGAGGGTGATGAAGTGAGAAGCTGAGAGGGGACAGGTGGAAGAGGTAATGGGGTGGAGAAGAAGGTATCTAATACGAGAGGACAATCAACCATGGAAAAAACTGGAGGAACGAGGCTGTTTGCCGCCCTGAATAGTGACAGGGGAGGAGATTAGGAGTCAGGTGTATCACTTGTCCCACTTGCAGGTGTTAGTGCAAGGAGGGAGATCAGTGGTGAGGAGCGAGTGGATCAGGGCGATAGAGTACGGAGAGCGCGATCCGAAAAGAGAGCGGCGAGTTGCGGGTTGCGGAGGTGGGCTGTGGGACGGAGAGATACTAGAATCCCGTTGAAGATGACGGAATTTGCACAGAATGATGTGCTGGTTATGGAGGCTCGTGTGATGGTATCACACGAAAGGAAATGTGTTAAGTATTAAAGTAACGTTAGTTTTTACCATGTAGACTTTAATAGCTTCTTTAATGGGCATGAAGCGGTGTTCTCTGTGTTCCTGCGCAACTGCACAGACCAGGCAGATCAGTGTCTTGTCCGTTTCACAAAACAGCTTCAGTTCTTCCTCATGTTCCTCGCAGTGACGTTTACTTTCCTTCCCTTTCAGATTCAGGTTCAGATTTCGAGCTTTTTCAGCCAGATTTGATAAGGCCCGATTCACTCTAAGGATGCGGTCAGCAAGCTCCTCTCTACATTCCGGGCAGGAGGTTCTCTCCTCCCTTTCCCAACACCGTGTGATACAAGAACGACAGAAGTTGTGTCCACAGTCCAGTGACACCGGATCGGTGAAGAAATCCAGGCAGACGGGACAAATTACCTCCTCGGTCCAACTTTCGGCCTTTCTTTTCGAAGCCATGTTTCCTCCCAGCACTTCCTGATTCAGAATGCTTTCACTTTCGGGGAGCTGCTGATCCCCTGCAGTACCGGCATTGTCCACTACACGCGCTGCAGACACTGGCAATGAACTCTCTGTGGAAAGTAATTGTGTTATTTTTTCTATCAGTAAGAGATCAGAAACAGATTAAACAGGTTGGAACAGAAATGAAAACTCGGCCATGCACTGCCCAAGCCCGGCTGCAAAAAGAGGAGGGACGGACATGAGGTTAGCAATTCCATCCCGTAAAAACCTAGAGCGACTGAAACGTTGACTGTATCTCCAAAGTCCTCATCCGTGGGATTAGAAGGTCCTTCCCCTTGAAGACGAATGATGTCGTGTGGTGGAAGGAGAAGCCACAGGGCCGGCAACCTTCGCCCTGGACAGTGGCTCTGACGAGCTGCTGGTGGCGGCCTGTGTCCCGGTAAGCGTGATGGGCTAAAGAAGAAGCAGAACAGAAATGAAGCCGGAGAGAAGAGCCTGGCTCAGTCTGACGCAGGACTGAAAGGGACAAGTTCTGAAAAGAGAGGTAGAAGAGACTGTAGCTGCTGGAATCTTGAGTAAGAAGCATGATGCCAGAGAAACTGAGCGTGTCAGGCAACAACTGTTGAGAGAAATGAGACTGAATCAGGCTCTTCCGTCCGGCTTCATTTCTATTCAGCTTCTTCAGCCCATCACGCCTATTGGGGACAATGCGCTGTGGGAGTGATTTCCGGGCATGCAGTAAGGATCAGACTGGTAGGGGCCCTCTCGCCGCCAGACAGGTGAGATCTTGCTGTCAGTTGGTGAGACCTGGTGAGGAGGCATTCTACCAGATGGTCTGGACTGTCTGCTCAGGGAACCACTCCACTGTCTCTATCCATTCCTTCTCCTGCAGTAACTGCAGTACATTCCGTGCTGACAACTGTCTCGTGTTCTTGTGGTCAAAGCCGCATGTCTGAAAGGTTCACATGGATTGCAATGAACAAAGTAGTTCATCGCCCCGTTGATGAGCAGACACAAGGTGTTGGATTCGGCCCGGTACATCCCGGGTGGAGCCCTCCCAAACGCTTAGCGTGTCTACATGAAACGCAACATCCATCGTTAGACATGCTCACCACCCAGGCCAGGCTCTTTTCTCACTGCTGTAATCAGGAAGAAGTTACTACAGCCTCAGGACTCGCACCAGGTTCAGGAACAGTTATTAAACCTCAGCCTCCAGGCTTTTGAACAATACAGCAGAAACATACTCGCTTGCCCATTCATTGAGATTTTCCCGCAGCCAATTATTGTAGTGGGCCTGTCTCAGAATTAGAGAAATAAGAGGTGGTCTGACTGTGGCAGACACATTCTCATAGGGTATTTCCAGGGTAGGGGCAGGAATGATCTCTCCCCTGGCTGGAGAGTCTCACAGACTCAAAATCCAAGATCCCCACCCAGAGTGCAAAGAATCTTTGAAAATTTCTCCACAAGGTTTCTAAATTCAAAGAGCAAATTTAGGTGCTCCGTGATGATGGGAAAATTGCAGGAAAGTGGTGCTGAGGGCAAAGATCGGGCATGTTCTGAGTGAGGGCCAAAGCAGCGCAAGTGGCCGAATTGCCACCCCTGCTGCAGTTTCTTGTTTTATAAAACACGAGTTGACCTTTGTGCCTTGTTTTCCCTTGGCCTTCAGCCTGTCGGATTGTCCAGGGGAGCAGTGAGAGCTCCGGAGATCCATCAGCAGCCAATGCGTTTATTTAATGACTCCTAATTTATTGCTATCTCTTCATATTTGGTTTTGCACAGTTTGTTGTCTTCTGTACTCTGGTTGATCTTTCTCTGATCCTGGTATAGTTACTATTTGCAGATTGTCTGTGTATATTCGCAGTAAAATAAATCTCGGTGGTCAATTGGCGACTTATGTGTACTCTGATAATAAAATTTACTTTGAAATTTTGAATCTCGGGAAACTCCTTTAATTCTGATAACAAACTGTGACTGATATCCCCAGCACCCTGTCTCCGCCCGTCCTGAAGAACAGACACGCACGCATTCACACACACACACACACACACACACACACACACACACACACACACACACACACACACACAGCCAATCAGCGACCAGCTCTGTGAGTAGTTTGCCGTCATTGGCTGAGGAATGTCTGTGTCAATGGGCGGGATTCTGTCACTATCCAAGCAGCCCACACGAAGTGCTGGAGGAACTCAGCAGGCCAGGCAGCATCTATGGAAAATGCCCAGTGACGTTTGTGGCCGAAACACTTCGGCATGACTGGAGAAAAATGCTGACAAGTAGATTTAAAAAGTGAGTGGAGGAGAGAGCGAAACACGAGGTGATAGGTAAAAGTAGGAGGGGGAGTTTCATTAGGAAGTTGGTTGGTGAAATTGACAGAAGGCTATGAAAGAAAGAAAACGAGGAAAGAGGAACAGAGAGAGGCGATGGAGAGGTGCGGGAAATGGAAGAGATGCGGTTGAGGGCAGCGTTTATGGTAGAAAGGTAGCCCCTTCCTTTGGGCAGAATGTAACAGATGGAATATATTGTCAAGAAGTGTATGGTCATGTACTTTGGTGGAATAAATAAAATGGTAGACTATTTATTAGGTGATAGAATTTTTTTAAATGAGGCGCAAGGTGTCGTAGGAGTCTTTCTTCAGGATGACATGAAGGTTGAGTCGATGGTGAGGAAGACAAGTGCGGTGTTGGCATTCACCTCGAGAAGACGAGAATATACAAGCGAGGAGAGAATGTTGAGACATTATAAAAAAAAAACTGGCGAGGCCTCACTTGGAGTATTGTGAGCAGTTTTGTGCCCCTTATCGTAGGAATGGTGGGCTGACATTGGAGAGGGCTCACTGGATGTTCACATGATTGGTTCCATGTCGTATTAAGAGCCAATGTGGATCTTCATTTGTTTTTAACACGTGCAGAATCATCCGCTCTTATGTTGGTCAATGTTACAAAAGCTCCATTTATGACCCAATCAATGACCTGCCTAAGAATTATGGACCTGTATTCCCAGATTCCTCCATTGTCCCGTACTTTTCAATTGCCTACCATTCAATTTGCATGTCCTTCTCTGCTTGGTCCTCCCAAAGTACAACACCTCACACTAATCTGCATTAAATTGCATCTGTCATTTTTAGAAATTCTTTCCAGCTGCTTAATTCAGGCTGAAAGTTTTGATCACCTACTTCGCTGCCCACTCACGCTCTGAATTTAGGTGTCATCTGCAAAACCAGTTTACCAGAATACTATTGATATTCAGAAGTTTCTATATCCTGTCCCGAAAACGTCATCTGATAAGTTACCCACGACTGATGTCAGGCTCTCCTGTCTCTAATTTCCAGGCTTATTTTTGAACTTTCCTTGATAATCGGAAGCTCATCTCCAGCACCTCACCCGTGGCTGAGGACATTTTAAATCCCTCTGCAAAGGTCCCTGTAATTTCTGCATTATCCACCGAAATGAACCCGGGAGGACACCTTATCTGGACCTGGGCATTCAACCACCATAATTTGTCGCAAGTCCGCGAACAGCCCTTTCCCCATAATCCGTATCTGGTCCATGACCTCAGTGCTGTTCTGCCCCATTTCCTTTGTTCATGTTCCTGTTTCTGAAGCACATGCAGATACAAAACATTTAAAACATCTTCCCCGTCTCTCTTGGAAGACTGTTTGTCCCTTGCATACCTCCAGAGACCCTTGGGATTCTCCTTTAGCTTGTCTGCTCTAGAAAATCTTCTTTGATTCTCTGTGAAGTATTTCATATTTTCTTAAACTTCACGAGTGACTCATTTCATCCGAGCTATCTATGCCTCTTTCGTCCTCTTAATCAGACTCTCAGTATGCCTCTAAAATCAAGATCACTGAAGCCTTGACCTTCATTCCAACAGGAACAAATAAACTCTGCACTGCTGAATGTTTTCAACTTAGGAAGCATTGTTACCCAATCTACACCGGCCTGAACTCTGCTGATGATATCGAAATTGTAGTGTTTCCAAACTTCAATTAGATTCCGACGACCAGTTATATCAATCTTCACAATTATCTTGAAACTGATAGCATTATGATCACTAGATACAGAGTTTTCCCGGGCACACATTTCTGTCACTTGTAAACTACGACCTCCAGCATCTCACCCACTCACTGAGGAACACTACTTCCTCGATCCGAGTTGTCTCTCACCCTGGCATGTGAGATTCAACATACCTTTCCGGAGTCTCATTCTCGCCAGCAGAACCCACAGTCTGTCCCCCTAACTGATGAATCCCCGATTAATACTGCTGAAAGAATGTGTAACGATTTGGAAACGTATGGCCTAATTAGGGACAGAAAGTCGCAATAGTATCATAGAGAAGTACAGCAAAGAATCAGGCCATTTGCAACGTGCAAGCCACGCTGAACCATGGAATAGTCCTCTCTGCCCTGACCATTTTGTCCCTGTCCACACTTCGCTTAAACCTTGTAATCGAGCTCACAATGACCCGCTGCTGGCAACTATTTCAACTATTGAGCGAAGAGGCTCCCTGCCATGTTCCGCTTAGGCTTTTCACCTTTCACCATTAGCCCATGGCGTTTGGTTGTAGTCCAACACAACCACAGCAGAAAAATCTTGCCTACCTATACCCCCATAATTATGTACACCTCTATCAAATTTACCTTCAATCTTACACTTTGCAAGGATAAAGATTCAGTCCTTAACTCAGATAATCCAGACCTGGCAACATCCTTGTAAATTTCCCCTGTACCCCGTCAACCTTATTTACAGCTTTACTGTAGCTCGGTGACGATAACTGAACACAGATCTCGTAGCAAGGCCTCATCACTATCTCTCACGTTCCATCCCATCTCCGACAATCGATACATTGATTTATGAAGGCCAATGTTCCGAACAATCTGTATCCTTTTGAAGCCACTTTGACTGAATTGTGGACCTGTACTGCCAGATCCGTTTTATCTTCTACACTCCTCAGTGCCCTTCCGTTCACTTGGTCAGACCGACCCTGTTTGGTTCTATGGAAGAGCAACACCTCTCTCTCGTCTGCACTGAATTCGATCTGATATTTTTCAGCCCATTTTTCCAGCTGGATCAGATCATGCTGAAAAATCATGAAAACCTTCTTCACTGTCCACTACACCCACAATCCTGGTGGCATTCAGAAATTTTCTGATGTACTGTATCATATTATCATCCAGATCGTTGATATAGATAGCAAACAACAATGGACCCAGCACCGATCACTGCGGCACTCCACTGGTCACAGGCCTTTATTCAGAGAGGAGACCATCTAATACCACACTCTGGCTTCTCTCACAAAGCAAGTTTGGCTGAGTCGGCGGATCAGGAGGCGTGATGTATCTCAGGTTGTTTCATTTATAGATACCTTAACAATGAATATTCTTCGAAGTTTGAACTTTGTTCTTGCTATCTTTTAGGGTGGGGCAGCTATTTGTGAACTGTTTGAAATCATTCTTGCTCTGGAATAATCTAATATGCATGTGGAGAGTGTCAGCGGGTTTGGGGTGCGCACGGATTCGGCAGTGCACATAGATTTGGAGGTGCTCACTGATATGTGGGTGCACACGGATTTGGCGTGTCTGCGGGATTGGTACTTTGACAAAACACAAGATTGTTCCATTTTTGAATAATTTAATGATAAATGCACCTTGAACTTTGTTCTTGCTGTTAGTTTAAGGTGGAGGCCGCTAGTAACTGAACAGTTTGACATGATTATTGGTCTGAGATAATATTCCATGTATGAGGGGTGTTACTGGGTTGAGGAATGCGCTCAGATTTGGAGATAAGCGCAGATTCGTGGTGTGTCAGCAAATATGGGAAATTTGGGGGTCTAGGTCGGTTCGGGGTGTGACGAATATCAAGGTTGTTTCATTCAAAGTTACTTTACTGATAAATACAGTCTGAATTCTGAACTTTGTTCTTGCTGTTTTTGTAAGGTGGAGGCAGGTATTTTGTAAACGGTTTGACATTGTTCTTGCTGGGGGTGTAATCTAATGTGCAGGTGGGCTGTCAGCGTGTTGGGGCTGCACACTGATTTGGGGGTGCAGATATATTTTGTTCACACAAGTTTAGGGGTGTCCCTAAACAGGGGCTGCATACTGTATTGTGGGTGTCGGTGGATTTCGCTCTGCACAGTGACGTGTGGGGTGCATATGCAGGAGTGTGTCGGCCGGTTTGAGGGCACACACTGATATGGGATGTGTTATCAAATATGAGGTTGCACACGAATGTGGGAGAGCGCACAGATTTGTGTGCCTCGTTATATTTGTAGTGTACACACGGATTTGAGGGTGCAGGTCGATTTCGGATGTGATGACTCTCAATGTACTTTATGAATAAATAAATCTTGAAGTTGTACTTTGTTCTTTTTTTTGATATTTTTGTGAGGCGGAGGCAACTATTTTGTGAACTGTGTGAAATGATACCTGCTCTGGGATAATCTCATGTGCATTCGGGGCGTCACACTTCGCTATCAGGTGCGGGGAGAGAACCCGACGAGGTCACCTGTTGAAAGACAAACCGACGGACGGCAAGCCGCAACAGCAAGGAGTTTCATTTAGTGCCAGAGGGAAAAGTACAAAAGCCGCCGAAAAAGTTGTGTCGAGAAAAAAATATATTTATAAAGAAACAAATGAAAACAAACGCCCATGCACAAGAAGTACAAATATGCAGACGCTTTCTCAACGACAAACACTGTCTTTTAATTTTCCCTTATAAATATTTACCAACCGTCAAATCCAACCTCGCCACCTCTCCAGAACGAAAGACTGGGGGTTTAAATCTGCCTCCGCCTGGCTGAGATTCTAACATGCTAGCGTCTTATTTCACAATATATGCCACAGTTAAATCCATAGATCAGTGTACATATGCACAGATGAATATAAAGTAATAATGCCCTCCCCACCAGCGGTGTTACCAGTGCAGGGTGTGGGGCACGTGACACCACAAACCCAGGTGTTATTTCAGGACCCCGCAAACGGTTCTTCTGGTCTTTTGGAGTCGTTCTGCTGTCTACAAGCCCCTGTAACGGTGTGAGTGAAAATAAATGAAAGTGTTTGGAATTACTGTTTCTAGAATCCTTATTTTTATGAGTTTTAGACCAGCAGTGCAAGTTAAATGAAAGGATCGTTTTGATTGTCCAAGCCAGCCATTGTTTCACTGTGAGGTGTGCAAACGGTGAACTCGTAAGAGCTGTGGAACTTGAGGGGAAAGGGGCTGAAACACTGTGGAAAGTAGATCATGGACAGAACGAGGGGAAGATACTAACCGGGCAAAGGGTCATGGTTAGCGGAGAATTAGCATTATCAACCTGTTCAGGCACGTTCTGTTTCGTTGCTGTACTGTGTCTGTGTCTGATTCTACCGTGAAAGGAACAACAGGAAGATGGGCCGGAGAGTTTGTTTCCATGCCGTAGTGTCCGTGACTGACTCGAATGGAGGAGATGCAGCAGGAGGATGGGCCGAAATGTTTCTCTCTCTGCAATAGTTTCTTCTGATAATGGGATAGGATGGGTATCTTGATGGGCTGAAGCGTGTATGCCAGTGTTGCAGTGTCTGTGGACAAAGGGATAGAACGAGCAGGAAGATGGGCTGAAAGAGTGCTTCTGTGCTGTCGTGTCTGTGATTCACTGTAATGGGACAGAATCAGTAGGATGATGAGCCGAATGGACTTTCATATCTCTCTCTCTCTCTCTCTCTCTCTCTTCTATATCGGACTCGAATGTGACATGAACAACAGGATAATGGGCCTAACGGTCTATGTGGTGTTGTGTCTGTAATTGACTCTCACAGCCAGGATGATGTACGAAGAGTCTGTTTCTGAGTACAGAGTCCGCACCTGTTAACAATATTCCTTATCACACACACACTCTGATAAGGGACACTGTGCAGTTTCTCATGCAACAAACACTTCCTTCTTCATACTTTATTCTCACAGCACGACTTGTCAGGCTGCCAATAACTCAGTTAGGTTTTAACCCTTTTAATTGTGCATATAATTTCCCAACGTTAGAGTCAGTCACAAACACGACAGTACAAGGCTACCCTCCGGCCCTTCACCCTGTTGTTCCTCTCACGCGAGAGACAGTCAAAGAAACCGCAGTGCAGAAACAAACGCTTTGACCCAACAGCGTGTCGTTCTTGTCCTGTGAGAGTAAGATATTACATTTATAGATACTTTAATAATAAATACACTTAGAAGTTTGAACATTGTTCTTGATATTTTTTCAGGTCGGTTAGGTATTTGGGAAATGTTTGAAATGATTCTTGCTCTGGTATAATCGAACGTGCATTTGGAAGGTGTCAGTGGGTTTGGGGAGCGTACGGATTTGGGAATGTACACAGATTTGGGGGATGCGCATAGTTAAGTGCGTGCACACCGATTCGGGGGTGCTCGCAGATTTGGGGTCGTGATTAAATAGAACGCTTTTCATTTTTCATTCCTTAATAACAAATGCACTTTGAACTTTGTTGTTGATGTTAGTTGAAGGCGGAGGCAGCTAATCACTGAGCAGTTTGAAATGATTCTTGCTGTGGGATAATCTAATGTGTATGTGGGATGTCAGTGGGTTTAGGAGTGCGCACAGGTTTGGGGAAGTCTACAGACATAGGGGTGTGGCAGCGCATGTAGGAGATTACGGGGTGCAGGTCGATTTGAGGTGTGATGAACCTCAGCGTTATTTCATTCATAGATACTTTACTGATAAATTCATTTTGGGCTGCACACGGATTTGAGTGTGCAGGTAAATTTGTGTTTGTATAGCCTCATAATTCTGTACACCTTTATCACATTTACACTCAATCTTGCACTTTGCAAGGATAAAGTTTTAAGCTATACAGTCAGATAATCCAGAGCTAGAAACAACCTTGTAAATTTTACCTGTACCCTTTCAACCTTATTTACAGTTTTCCTGTAGCTGGGTAGCGATAACTGGACACAGATCTCGTAGCAAGGCCTCATCAGTATCTCGCACTTTACATTGCATCTCCGACAATCGATACATTGATTTATGAAGGCCAATGTTCCAAACAATCTGTATCCTTTTGAAGCCTCTTTGAATGAATTATAGACCTTTATTGCCAGATCCCTTTGATCTTCTACACTCCTCAGTGCCCTTCCGTTCACTTGGTCAGACCGACCCGGTTTGGTTCTATGGAATAGGAACACCTCTCTCCCGTCTGCACTGAATTCGATCTGATATTTGTCAGCCCATTTTTCCAGCTTCTAGTGAAAACCTTCTTCACTGTCCACTACACCCACAATCCTGGTGGCATTCACAAATTTGCTGATGTACTGTATCATATTATCATCCAGATCGTTGATATAGATGGTAAACAACAACGGACCCAGCACCGATCTTTGCGGCACTCCACTGGTCACAGGCCTTTATTCAGAGAGGAGACCATCTAATACCAGACTCTGACTTCTCACACAAAGCAAATTTGGCTGAGTCGGCGGATCTGAGGGTATGACGAATCTCAGGTTGTTTCATTTATAGATACCTTAATAATGAATACACTTCGAAGTTTGAACTTTGTTCTTGCTATCTTTTAGGGTGGGGCAGCTACTTGTGAACTGTTTGAAATCATTCTTGCTCTGGGATAATCTAATGGGCATGTGGAGAGTGTCAGCGGGTTTGGGATGCACAGATTTGGCAGTGCACATAGATTTGGAGGTGCACGCTGATATGTGGGTGCACACGGATTTGGCGTGTGCGGAATTGATACTTTGCCAAAACACAAGATTGTTTCATTTTTGAATAATTTAATGATAAATGCATCTTGAACTTTGTTCTTGCAGTTAGTTTGAGGTGTAGGCCGCTATTAACTGAACAGTTTGGCATGATTATTGCTCTGAGATAATATTCCATGTAGGAGGGGTGCTACTGGGCTGAGGAATGCGCTGAGATTTGGGGATAAGCGCAGGTTCAGAAGTGTGTCAGCAAACTTGGGGAATTGGGGGGTGTAAGTCCATTATGGGTGTGACGAATCTCAAGGTTGTTTCATTCAAAGATAGTTTACTGATTCAAACACACAGTTTGAATTCTGAACTTTTTTTCTTGCTGTTTTTGTAAGGTGGAGGCTCTGGGGTGTCAGCGTGATGGGGCTGCACACTGATTTAGGGGAACAGACCGCTTTTGTGCACACAGGTTTAGGGGTGTCCCTAAACAGGGGCTGCAAACTGTTTTGGGGGTGTCTGTGGATTTCACTCAGCACAGTGATGTGTGGTGCATTCGGATTTAAGGGTGCATATGCATTTTGGGATGCACGCAGATCTAGGAATGTGTCGGCCAGTTTGTGGGCACACACTGATATGGGGTGTGTTCTCAAAAGTGAGGGTGCACACGGATTTGGGAGAGCGGACAGATTTGAGTGCCTTGTTATATTTGGAGTGTACACACGGATTTGGGGATGTAGGTCGATTTCGGATGTGATGCCTCTCAAGGTACTTAATGAATAAATACAGTTTGAACTTGAGCTTTGCTTTTTTTGCTACTTTTGTAAGGCGGAGGCAGCTATTTTGTGAACTGTGTGAAATGACACCTGCTCTGGGATAATCTGATGTGCATTCGGGGCGTCACACTTCGCTATCAGGTGCGGGGAGAGAACCCGACGAGGTCACCTGTTGAAAGACAAACCGACGGACGGCAAGCCGCAACAGCAAGGAGTTTTATTTAGTGCCGGAGGGAAAAGTACTAAAGCTGCCGAGAAAAAAAAATATGGAGAAACAAATGAAAACAAACCCCTATGCACAAAAAGTACAAATATACAGACGCTTTCTCAACGACAAACTTTGTCTTTTAACTTTCACCAACCGTCAAATCCAACCTCGCCACGAAAGACAGGGGGTTTAAAACTGCTTCCGCCTGGCTGAGATTCTAACATGCTAGCGTTTTATTTCACAATATATGCCACAGTTAAATCCATAGATCAGTGTACATATGCTCAGATAAATATAAAGTAATAATGCCCTCCCCACCAGTGGTGTTACCTGTGCAGGGTGTGGGGCACCTGACACCACTAACCCGGGTGTTATTTCAGGACCCCTCAAACAGTCCTTCTGGTCTTTTGGGGCCGTTCTGCTGTCTACAAGCCCCTGTAACGGTATGAGTGAAAACAAATAAAAGTGTTTGCAATGACTGTGTCTAGAATCCTTTTTTTTATGAGTTATAGACCAGCAGTACAAGTTAAATGAAAGGATCTTTACAATTAGCCAAGCTAGCCATTGTTTCACTGTGGGCTGTGTAAACGGTGAACTCCCAAGAGCTGCGGACCGGGAAGGAAAAGGGCCTGAACCACTGGGGAAACTAAACCATGGACAGAACGAGGGGGAGTGACTAACCGGGCAAAGAGTCAAGGTTAGGGGAGAATTGTCATTACCAACCTGTTCTGTCACAGTCTGTGTCTTTGCTGTACTGTGTCTGTGACTGACACAAACTTGACAGGAACAACAGGGAAATGGGCCGGAGAGTTTGTTTCGATGCCGTTGTGTCCGTGACTGACTCGAATGGAGGAGTTGCGGCAGGAGGATGGGCCAAAATGCCTCTCCCTGTGCTATAGTTTCTACTGATAATGGGATAGAATGGGTACCTTGATGGGCTGAAGCATCTCTCCAAGTGCTACAGTGTCTGCAGACAATGGTATAGAACGAGCAGGAAGATGGGCTGAAAGAGTGATTCTGCGCTGTCGTGTCTGTGATTCGCTGTAATGGGACAGAATCTGCATGATGATCGACAGAATGGCATTTGCTTCGCTCTCTCACGTCTATGTCGGACTCTAATGTGACACGAACAGCAGGATAATGGGCCTAACGGTCTATGTGGCGTTGTGTCTGTAATTGACTCTCACAGCCAGGATGATGTACGAAGGGTCTGTTTCTGAGTACAGAGTCCGCAGCTGTTAAAAATATTCCTTATCACACACACACTCTGATAAGGGACACTGTGCAGCTTCTTATGCAACAAACACTTCTTTGTTCACACTTTATACTCACAGCACGGCTTGTCAGGCTGCCAATAACTCAGTTAGGCTTTAACCCTTTTAATTCTGCGTCTAATTTCCCAACATTAGAGTCAGTCACAAACACGACAGCACAAGACTACCCTTCGGCCCGTCACACTGTTGCTCCTCTCACTCGAGAGACAAAGAAACCACAGTGCAGAAACAAACGCTTTGACCCATCAGCGTGTCGTTCCTGTCCCGTTAGAGTGAGGTTGTTATTCATAGACTCTTATTTATAAATACTTTAATAATAAATACATTTCGAAGTTTGAACTTTGTTCTTGATTTTTTTTGAGGTGGGGTAGGTATTTTGGAAATGTTTGAAATGATTCTTGCTCTGTATGATCTAACCTGCATTTGGAAGTTGTCGGTGTGTTTGGGGTACGCACGGATTTGGGAATGTACACTGATTTCGGGGATTTGCATAGTTAAGTGGGTGCACACCGATTCGAGGGTGCTCACAGATTTGGGGTCGTGATGAAAAAGTACGCTTTTCATTTTACATACTTTAATAACAAATCCACTTTGAACTTTGTTCTTAATGTTAGTTTAAGGCGGAGGCAGCTAATTACTGAACAGTTTGAAATGATTCTTGCTGTGGGATAATCTAATGTGTCTGTGGGCTGTTAGTGGGTTTAGGAGTGCGCACAGTTTTGGGGAAGTCTACAGGACTTAAGGGTGTGGCAGCGAATGTGGGGGATTACGGGGTGCAGGTCGATTTGAGGTGTGATGAATCTCAGCGTTGTTTCATTCACAGATACTTAACTGATAAATAAATTTTGAACGTTGAACTTTGTTCTTGCTACTTTTGTAAGGTGGAGCCAGCTACTTTGTGAACTGTTTGATACTGTTCTTGCTCTGGGTAATCTAATTTTCAAGTGGGGGTGTCAGCGGGGTTGGGCTGCACACGGATTTGAGGGTGCAGATAGATTTGTGTTTGTGTTTGTGTTTGCACACAGATTTAGGGATGTCAGTGGATTTGACGGTGCACACTGATATGTGGGATGCATTGGGATTTCAAGCTGCACATGGATTTTGTGATGGGCACAGATCTAGGGATCTGTTGGCTGATATGGGGATATACACTGATATGGGGATGTGTGTAAATTTATGAGTGTATTATCGAATAAGCGCGTACACTCGAATTTAATTGTCCGGACAGATATGGTGTGTGGGTAGATTTAGGTGTGTGCCTGTAGATTTGGGTGAGTGGGTAGATTTGGGGTACACACTGATTGGGGTGTGATGAATCTCACGGTACTTTTCTAATAAATTCAGTTTGAATTTTGAATTTTGGTTTTGCTATTCTGTAAGGTGGAGACAGCTAATTTGTGAACTGTTTGAAATGGGTTTTGCTCTAGGAAAATCTAATGTGTATTTAGGGGTGTCACACCTCGCTATCAGGTGAGGGTAGTGTACACGACGAGGGTCACCAGTTGAAAATCAAACCGATGGCAGTCCGCACCAGCACGTTAGTGCAAGGGGTTTTATATAATGCAAGATGGAAAAAGTACAAAAGCTGCCAAAAGGTTGGACTGAAGAAAAGTAGTTCACAAAGAAACGAATGAAAACATTCTTATGTGTGAAAAATACAAATATACAGTGGCTTGCACCACAACAAAAGCTTGTTTTTTAACTTTCCGATACAACTTTCTGTAGGCAACAAAGGTGGTCACAGCCGAAGGGTGGTAGTGGGTACGAGTTCTTCATGGCGTGCATTTCATACAGCTTCTGACAACCAAATCCGACTCCTGGCCTTCACATAGCGGAGCTGCTCTCACTGACAGGAGAAGAGCCAAAGGTTGCTCATCTGAGAGAGGGAAATCTCCGATTTCGAAACTCTGCTTCCACTAGCGGTGTTACCTGTGCAAGGTGTGGGTCACCTGACCCACTAACCCAAGTATTATTTCAGGACACCCCAGTCATTCTACTGTCTACAAACTGCGGTAACCGTGTGAGTGAAAATAAATGAAAGCATTAGAAATGACTGTGTCTGGAATCATCTTTTTATCATTTATAGACCAGTAGAGCAGATTAACTGATGGTCTGTGACTCTCATGTCTCTGCTGCGGTGTTTATACCGGGTCATGTCGCCTTCGGACCAGCCTCGGGCTTCTCAGCCGATTCAGCCTGAGAAGTATCGGAGGACAGTGTTGAAGTCACTTCCTGATGATTCTGGCCATTTGGTGGCTGAGAAGACCAATCGGTTGCTCAGAGATTTGTTCTACTGGCCGCTAATGTAGCTGGAGGGCGAAGAATACAACAAGACGTGCATTCGATGCATACGGTGCAAGAGACTGTCTACACGGGCAGCTCCCTTGTCCCATTTGCAGAGCGCAGGACCTCTGGACCTGGTGCGTATGTATTTCCTGTTGATCGACCCCGACGCAGCAACGCGGCCAATGTCTCAGTCATCACGGACCACGACACCAGATATGCACAGGCTTTCCCTACCAAGGATCAGAGGGCGTCCACGGTGGCCAAATTTTCATGGGAGCTGTATTTCATTTATTATGGCCTCCCCAGGCTGATCCACTGTGATCAGGTTGGAATTTTGAGAGAAGGTTTACGAGCATACACTGCTACAACTGTACAAGTAAAGAAGCTACCGGGACTCGCCATGTTATCTGATGTCGGGCATGACCAGGAACAGTCAACTTGGATTTGTGCGTGGAAGGTCATTTTTGACAAACCTTATTGAACTTTTTGAAGAGGTTACTAGGAAACTTGAAGATGGTAAAACAGTGGATGTTGGCTATCTGGACTTCAGTAAGACCTTTGACAAAGTTCCACATGGAAGGCCAGTTAGGAAGGTTCAATCTTTAGGTGTTAATATTGAAGTAGTAAAATGGATTCAGCAGTGGCTGGATGGGAAGTGCCAGAGAGTAGCGGTGGATACTGTTTGTCATGTTGCAGGCCGGTGACTAGTGGTTTGCCTCAGGGATCTGTACTAGCTCAAATGTTGTTTGTCATATACGTTAATGATCTGGATGATGGGGTGGTAAATTGGATTAGTAAGCATACAGATGATGCCAAGATAGGCGGCGTTGTGGATAATGAAGTAGGTTTTCAAAGCTTGCAGAGAGATTTAGGCCAGTCGGCAAAGTGATCTGAAAGATGGCTGGTCATCTTTCTGAAATCTGAAATGTCATCTGAAAGATGTCATTGGAGAGAGTCCAGAGGAGGTTCACAAGGATGATTTTGGGAATGAAGGGGATAAAATATGAGGAGCATATAGCTGATGTGCTGGAAGTCAGCTGTAGCAATGATAGTATCACTGATGGAGAGATTTCTTTGTATGAATTTAAGAAGTCTATTAATAATGCAGCTCATGTGTCCCCAGGAAAGACTGATGTTTGAAATTGTAATTGTATATAATTCTCTTTTGTGAAAATATTAAATGTTTGAATTGAGCATCTAATTTCCTCACGGAAAATGGCAGCAGTTGTACCTATTCTAAAACCTGGCAGATCCCCATTTGATCCTTCCAGTTAAGGGCCTATATCGTGAATGTGCCATTTATGTAAACTTCTGGAATGTATGGTAATCAAGCACTTGAGTTATATTTTGAAAAGAGTGGAGATAAAGTGTTTTTTTTAGACTAGATTTTGGAAGGGTGAAATGACATTAGATTCAGTTTTAGGTTTGGAAGATGATATTCGGAAAGTACAATTAAATAAAGATATTGTAATAGCAGTATTTCCTGATGCTGAAAAGGGAAATGATATGGAAGAAAGGACTTTTGATTAAATTAGGAGTGAGGGGAACATTGTATAATTTTTCTGTGTTTTTTATTTTGGATGGACTGTCCAAGAACTCGTCGGCATGTTATGTTTGTGTTTCTATGAGATAGAGAGCGGGATCCCACAAGGCAGTACTCGTAGCCCTTCATTATTTAATATTATGATTAATGATATTTTCTCTGAGATGGGAAAAAGGGATACCCTGGGTAAATCACAATATACACATGACGTAGCTTTATGGATTAATGAATGCTTTATGGATTAATTGCAATTTACAATTAATAGGTCAAACAGTGGACAGATCGTTGAGAATCTTAAGCTTTCAGCCGTTAAAACACATTACGTGGTTTATAAGCAGCATGAATAGACCTGCACTTGATTATAAGTTATATGATTAATATCTTGGAAAAACTGTCAGTGGTAAGATTTCTCAGCATGTGGATGGATAATAAGCTGAACGTGGAAGCACCTATCAGTAAAATAATTCATATATATGTAAAGGAGCTTTAAATTCCTCAGACATCGATGTGGGTATTCTTGGGTGCAACATGAAAATCTTTGTAGAGCAATTATATTTGTTTAATTTGATCTGTTCTTGAATATGTCTGTGTGGCTTATAGATCAGCTTCATCTTCAATTTAAAAATGTTTGTATATGATACAATTACAGACTGTAAGATTGTGTTCTGGTGCGGTAATATCGTCTCCTGTTTCGGCTTTGCGGTTTGCAATGGGACAATTGCCCTCAAAGTAACAGAGGTTCAAGTTGATGTCAACATACTGGATTAATTTGCGGGGGCAAGGAAATGATCATCCTGTTAAAGGTGTGCTGGAGAACGGTTGGGAACATCATAAGAAGAGTGTTTTTTTTTGTTTTGGGTGGCTGGGTTCTTATCACTCTGGGAATATGGGTGTATTTGATGATACAATATGTCCCACTGTAGCTTTCTTGGTAACCCCACCTTGTTTTTTTCCAATGACTTCAGTTGATTTTAGGTTACACGATCGGATCCGGTTCTGCCTGAGAGTCTGTTGGTTCATCAGTATATTATTGAAAGTTATTATCATACAGTAACCATTTTTACAGATACATCAAAAGATAAGTTAACCGGGGATGTTGGTGTGGCTGTTTTTCTGTGCTTGAATTGCAGGTAATGATAAAGAAATGACTTATAGCCATTTATCAGCATAGGAAGCAGAATTCTTTCCCAACAGTATAGGCTGACAGTGGGTGGAGGAAATTGGTCCTTATAATTTGCTCAGAATACAGTTCGGTTTTGATGAGTCTTAAATAGGTCATTCTGTCAGTAGGTCAGATTGACTGTTGGAAACTTGTCAAACGGTATTTCATATATAAAGTTTAATTTATGTGTCTGCACATTATGGGCCGTGCACATCACACTGTTGAGGGAAATGATGATTTTGACTGTTTAGCACCAAAAGCTGTTAAATGTTAAGCTGTGGATATAGACCTTCCACTTAGCAAATTAGAAACTAAAGGGTTGGTGGTGTTAAGAATTAGGGGCTTATGGCAAGACGCAGGATAATGGACATAAGGACAGACACCTTTACAGAATACATAAACTTGTTGGGTTTCTCGAAGAAGGGCTTAAAACAAGGAATGGAATGATATTCACATGACATAGAAATGTCCACACTATGCTTACGTGTACAAGGCTGAAGAAAAATCAAATGCAGTCTTCAGTACAATCTATGCGAGGGTAGATAGTTTTGAGATAAAAACTATAAAATTATGGGACTGATTTTAAATCAATTCACAGCTTGAGCTGGAAAAGGCATGTAATAATTTTGTTAGAAATATGAAAATGGCATATAAGGTAGCAAAGGTGAGTGGGATTTTGGGTTATTGGGATGCTCTTAAAATCCAACAAAAGGCAACGAAAAAAGCCATAAGAATGGTCAAGAGGAAATATGAGGGCAAACTGGCCTATAATATAAATCAGGATACTAAAAGTTTAGTTTTCAGTCACATGAAGAGTGAAACAGAGATGGGAGTTGATACTGGACCACTGGAAAATGATGCTGGTGAACTAGTAATGGGGGACAAAGAAATGGCAGATGAACTTAATGAACAATCTTCACTGTCTTTTCCAGTCAGCACCGCCCGCACTTGTCCCATTTAACCTGTCTCATTATGGGTGGACTTTAGGACCCGGGGGAGCTCAGGACCCGCCGCCCGCAACTGCTGCTGAATCCCCGTTGTTTCTGTTCGGTTGACGGAAACTTTATTCCGCTCGTCCCAGTGACCTGAACCCAGTCCGTAACTCTCCAAACATCTCCCATCCATGTCCATTTTATTCTTAGAACTTAAGATGGCAGCTCGTTCCACACTCCCACCACTCTCTGAGTGAAGAAGTTCCTCCTAATGTTCCCCCTAAAGCTTTCCCCTTTCACCCTAAAACCATGTCCTCTCGTATTTATCATTCCCAATCTAAATCGAAAGAAACGACTCGCATTTTCTGTCTGTATACCCCATAATTTTGTAAACCTCTATCAAATCTCCCCTCATTCTTTCACCTTGTCAAAGGGCTTACTGAAGTTCATGTAGACAACATCCGCAGCCTTTCCTTCACCTACTTTGTTGGTAACCTCCTCGAAAAACTCTTCAACATTCATTAAACACGATCTACCATACACGAAGCCATACTGACTATCCTTAATCAGTCCTTGGCTGTCCAAATACTTGTATATCCGATCTCTCTGAACACCTTACAATAATTTACATACTACTGATGTCAGGCTCACCGGCCTGTAATTACCTAGTTTACTATTGGAGCCTTTTTTAAACAATGGAATAACAAGAGCTACCCTACAATCCTCCGGCACTGCACCCGTGGCTGAGGACATTTTAAATATTTCTGTCAGGGCCCCTGCAATTTCTACACTAGTCTCTCTCAAGGTGCTAGAAAATATCACGTCAGGCCCGGGGGATTTATCTACCTTTATTCGCTGTAAGGCAGAAATCACCTCCTCCTCTTTAAACTACAGATGTTCCATGACACTACTGCTTGTTTCCCTTCCTTCCGTATACACTATGGCAGTTTCCTGAGTAAATACTGATGCAATAAACTGTTTAAGATCTCCCTCATCTCGTAAGCCTCCACACATAGACGACCACTCTGATCTTCTTGGGGACCAACTTTGTCCCTTACTATCCGTTTACTCTTAATATACATGCAGAAACCCTTCAGGTTTTCCTTCACATTATCTGCCAATCCACCTCATGTCTTTTTTTCCTTCCTGATTTCCTTCTTTAGTATTTTATTATGTTTTCTATACTCTTTAAGTAACTCATTTTCTCTTTGTTGCTTCTTCCTACTATACACTTCTCTCCTTTTCTTAACCAGATCGCCAATATCCCTTGAAAACCAAGGTTCCTTCTGCCTGTTAACTTTGTCTTTAATCCTGGCAGGAAAATACAAACTCTGCACCCTCAAAATTTCGCATGTGGAGGCCTTCCACTTACTGAACACATCCTTGTCAGGAAAAAAAAACTTATCCCAATCCACTCTTCCTATATCTTTTCTCATTTCCACAAAATTAGCCCTTCTGCTATTTAGAACGTAAACTCGAGGACCAGACCCATCCTTATCCATAATTAACCTGAAACTGATGACATTATGGTCACTGGACCCAAAAAGTTCACCTACACATACTTCTGTCACCTGACTGTCTGGTTTCCTAACAGGAGATCAAGTATTTCATCCTCTCCCGTAGGTACCTCTATTTATTGCTTTAGAAAACTTTCCTGAAAACATTTCACAAACTCCAAGCCATCTCGCCCTATTACAGTTTCGGAGTCCCAGTCAATATGTGGAAAGTTAGAATCCCCTACTATTACAACTTTCTGTTTTTTACAGCGGTCAACTATCTTTATACAGATTTGCTCCTCCAATTCTCTCTGAGTTTTGGGCGGTCTATAATACACCCCTGTTAGTGTGGTCACACCTTTCCCGTTCCTCAGCTCCACCCATATGGCCTCTGTAGACAAGCCCTCCGGGCTGTCCTGTCTACGGACAGCTGTGCTGTTTTCCCTGACTAGTAATGCCACTCCACCCCCTTTCCATCCCTCCCTCTCTATCATATCTGAAACAAGAAATATTTCTATCATGTATAAACCTTAGGTGGAATTGAGATATATATCTGACAGTACCACTATATATACCTGAAATATAATCACTATGTATTAGCTATTTACTATACTATGTAATCACTTCTAGGTACTGAATATTAATACGTATTATTTTACTAGACACATTTTGTTATGTGTTGTTTTCACTGGAGACTTTGTACTCTCTTAGCTGCATATTATGGCATTTACTTACAGAACACCTGTTTGTTTTGCAGCACTATTAGCTGCGATGTATCCCATGTATTACAGTCAGCCTTTGTTTAGTACGAGATAACGGCGGCGGACAGGGTGGTGCGAGCAGGAATGTAATGTGAGGGAGGTTGTCTGGAAAACATAATCTTGGCCACGATTAAGGTCCCAATGCGAATGGGTGAAAAATAATGGTGACGCACCGAGAGCTCGGCAAGAGCGATTGCTTAGTTAATATATAGATGATATGCTATTATAAATTGATGGGTATGCTAATGAAACCGGAATGTAACTGAGATAAGAAATTACTATGAAGAATGCTGTACACCGGTGGGCTGTCGGTGACAAGTTCATTGATTGCCTCAGCCTTTGTTTGCAAATAAAGGTTTAAACTTCTCGATGAATTGTCTGTGTTTCCTGATCATTTCAAGTAACCACGACAGTGGGAGGTTATCTTCTTATATTAATGTATTAATAATAAATTATAAATTCTACCAATGGAACCTCACTAAAGAATTCATATTCAAAATAGTATCCAACAAATCAGATTCTTGCATATATGGAAACTTAGATAACTATTTTTGTAAAAAATGTCTAACCTGAAGATATTTCAGTAAGTGTGAATGAGGGAGAGAATATTTGCTAATTAACTCTTCAAAAGTCATCAATCGACCATTACTAAATAAATTATAATAAAAATAAATAAATCTGCAAAACAAAAAGATCCCCTTAATCACTAAAGATTAAACAAGTTTGGGAGAGATAACTTAATTTGACCTTTGTTATTGAAGATGGTCAATTCTTCTTTGATATGTGCCAATCAGTGTTTAATTCAATTTAAAATTGTTCACTGTTACTATTTAACAAAGGAGAGACGATCCAAAATATTTCCTAACATAGACAATTATTGCGATAGGTGTAAAACTGAAGTAGCCACTTTTTCACATATGTTCTTGTCATGTGCTTCATTATTTTCTTTTGGAAATCTTTGTTTTCTGCAATTTCTAAAGTTCTGAAAATCAATTTACAATCTAATGTATAAAGCTTTGATTTCTGTCTACACATGCAGTCCTCGCATGACATTAATCCTCCTCCACCTCACTATCTGCTCTAACACTCTGGTTCCCCTCCCTCTCCAAATTTAGGTTAAATTCCCTGGAGCAGCTGTAGTAAATCTACCCGCAAGAATGTTAGTCCCCGTCCAGTTTCGGCGCAATCCGTTCCGTCGGAACAGGCCCCATCTTCCCGGGAACAAAGCCCAAATGTCCAGAAACATGAAGCCCTCCCTCCTGCACCATTTCCATAGCCACGTATTTAGCTGCACTCCCCGCACATTTATATTTACAGGGATTTCACTCCTGCCGCCAGTCCCGGGACCCGATCTGTTTCCAGACCCGGAGCGGAACCGGAGCAGATTCTCAGCCACTGGTTTTCATCCCCAGTCCGAAAGACAGGATAAAGTTTCCCCGTGAATTTATTCCCAGTGAAGGTGTGGAGATGGGACTTGGTCTCCGCGTTGTAAAATGAAACTGTCGCGGACTCGTAACTGAGATAAACTCCCATCCTTCCGGGGATGGGACCGGCAGCGAGACGGGACCAGGGGGAGGGGAGACCACGGAACACGTCATAATACCGATATAACACGTCATAATCCCGATGTAACACGTCACCAACCCGCCCGATGATCCAGAATCCAGTCTCCGGTCTCAGTATGGCCCGTCTCTTCCTCTCCACAGACTCTGCGGCGACTCCCAGCCACCAGCTCCGAATCCCCGTCACCTCCACCTCCCAGTAATGTCTCCCCGATGTGAATCCCTCCGACCCCAGCACACATTCCCAGTATGTGAATCTCTTCCCGGTGTCAGGGAGATTCCACCGGGTCCGGGTCCGTCTCACACTCTTCCGATCCTCAGACACCTCGAGATACGGATGCGCCGTTTCCACATCCAGGGTGACAGAGACTGGGGGGAGAAGCAGAGAGTTAGAGAGTCCCCGGGGATCGGGGGGTTTGGGGGACACGGGCAGCGCGGTCCCGGGGTTCGGGGGGAGACTCGGGCAGCGCGACCCCGGGGATGGGGGGGTGACGGGCTGAGCGGCCCCGCGGATCGGGGTGGGGGTAGACTCGGGCTGCGCAGCCCCGCGGATCGGGGGTGGCGGGAGTCCCGGGCGGCGCGGCCCCGGGAATCTGGGGGAGGCTCGGGCAGCGCGGCCCCGGGAAAAAGGGAAAGGCCCCAAGTGTTTTCCGCTGGACGGAGAGCAGAGAGACCCCTGGCCCTTGACTCTTCAGACAGGGGAAACATCCTGCCTCACTCCTGCCTGTTGACCCCTGAAAGAATTTTGCGTTTCCATGAGATCTCCTCTCATTCTTCGAAACTGGGAACAGAGAACATAGAGCAGTACAGCACAGGAACAGGCCCGCCATACAATGTTCACTGTTATTTGTGAGTGGGAAGTGGGGCAGTGTGATGGTTTGAAACAGTAAAGGAGGTGATAATGGGAACCTTTAGGCCAGAATTGAATGTCAGATTGAACCAGGTGAGGGAAGTGTGGATAGCATGTGGGTGAACTGTGTGTGTAGACGTAATGAGAAGCTAGAGGGGGCAAAAATTGCAGATGAGAATGACTTTGTCCCCTTTACCACAACCCCATCCCCCGCAGCCCTTAGGACAGGGGATGAATTTGCAGGGACCCTTAAGCAACACAGGTCCTGATGAAGTGTTTCAGTCTGAACCGTCGACTGTTTGCTCTTTTCCATAGAAACTTCCCGGCCTGCTGTTCCCCCAACAATTTGTGTGTGTTACAATTTTCAAATACAGAAAGAAATAAAAACCCTTCCCCCCCCCCCCCAACATCCCAATAGAGAAAAAAAGAAGAGGAAATAAATAAATGAACAAATAATGCCTGGATTTCGGAAGATCCCTGAATGCTCCATGGAGTTCATATTAGTTTTAATATGTATGTTTATTTCTTTCCGCAGATAACCAATAATTTTATCTTCGGAGCACGTATATATTTAATCATATTTTTTGTAAATAACGGCGCCAAATTTTCAGAAATATTCCATATTTATCTCTTAAATTATATGTGATTTTTCCAAGTGGAATACAGCTAAAATTTTCATTCTTCTGACGATCTATACTCAAGTATGAATCCGATTTCCAAGTAACTGCAATAGCCTTTTTGGCTACTGCTAATGCAATTTTTATGATTTGTTCTAATGTTTATTCAATTTGGATTTTGATTTTATCCCTTCAATATCGCCAAGTAAAAACAATATTGGATTGTGTGGAAGTTGTATTCCAATAATTTGTTCAAATAAAACTCTTAAATTTGTCCAGAAAGGTTGAATTTTAGAACAAGAACAAGTACAGTGTAAAAATTAACAATTTCTTGATTACATCGAAAACATTGATCAGATAAATTTGAGTTTAATCTATTTATTTTTGTGGTGTAATATCAATTTGATGTAAAATGTTATATTTTACTAATCTTAGTCGAACATTTATTGTATTTGTCATACTGTCAAGACATAATCTTGACCAACTTGTTTCATCAATTTTAATATTCAAATCAGTTTCCCTTTTGTCTTGACTTATGAATTCCTTGTTTAATTGCCTGTTTTTGAATCAAATTATACATACCAGAAATAATGTTGTAAATGTTTCCTTTATGAATTAAATTTACTATTTCATTAGGTTTCAGCAATAACATTGTTTGACCCAGTTTACCTCTTAAATAAGTCCTTAATTGGAAATAACAGAACAGAGTGTTATTTGATATTTTATATTTATTCTTTAATTGGTCAAATGACCTTAATATACCTCCTTCAAAACAGTCTCTTATATATCTAATCCCTTTGTGTAACCAGTTATATAAAAGCTGATTATCCATTGTAAAAGGGATAAGTTTATTTTGAATTAAAGCTGTCTTTGATAATAAAGATGTATTTATCTCATCATCAACATTTATCTAATTCCATAAATCAATCAAGTGTTTCAGTATAGGAGATTCTTTCTTTTCCCGTATCCATTTAGATTCCCATTTATATATAAAATCTTCTGCTCTATTTTCTCCTATTATGTCTAATTATATTCTAATCCATGCTGGTTTATCTTCATCAAGAAAGGGTGCAATAAATGTAAGTTGATTTGCTTTGTAATAATTCTTAACATTTGGTAATTGTAACCCTCCTAGGTCAAATTTCCATGTGAATTTTTCCAACGATATTCTTGACATCTTACCTTTGCAAAGGAAATTCCTCACACATTTAGGAGCTAGATAGATATATGATGGGTAGGGGAATCAAGGGATATGGGAACAAGGCAGGGACTAGGTATTGATAGTGAATGATCAGCCATGATCTCAGAATGGCTGTGCAGACTCGAGGGGCCGAATGGTCTACTTCTGCACCTATTGTCTATTGTTTATTGCCTATTTATTTAACTCCAGAAAAAAATTCTGTGATAATTGTATTGGTAATGTTTGGAATAAATATTGTAATCTAGGGAATATATTTATTTTTACAGCATTGACTCTACCTACTAATTTCATTGGTAGCATCAACCATTTATCAAGATCCTCTTGAATTTGTTTTCAATAATGGCAAATAATTTAATTTATATAAATTCTTTATATTATTATCAACATTTATACCTAAATATTTTATACCATTTATTGGCCATCTAAATAGAGTTATTAATCAACATTGACTATAATCTCCTTTAGTATGTGGTAGAATTTCACTTTTATCCCAATTTATTTTGTACCCTGATATTTTCCCATATTCTTCCAATCTAGAAGATAATTTACGGAACGAATGTAATTGGTTAGTTAGATAATTCAGAACATCATCAGCAAATAAGCTAATCTTATATTCCTCCAGATTAACTCTGAAACACATAATATCTGAGTCAGTTTTAATTAATTCAGCAATGGCTCTATCGCCAACACAAATAAAGCAGATGATAATGGACAACCTTGTCTATGTTGAAATTTGTCTGAAATTATGTTGAAATTTGGTCATTTGTCACCACTTTAGCTTTGGGGTTAGTATTTGTTTTAATCCATTTTATAAAAGATACCCCGAATCCATATTTTTCCAATACCTTAGATAAAAAAAATCCCATTCCAATCTATCAAATGCTTTTTCTGCATCCAAAGCAACTGCTACACTCATTTCTTCCGTCTTTTGTGCCAAATGAATTATGCTAATTAACCGAGTTATATTATCTGTCGATTGTCTATTTTTAATAAATCCTGTTTGGTCCATATGTATTAATTTTGATAAGTATTTAGATAATCTGTTAGATAAAATTTTTGCTATTATTTTATAATCCATGTTCAACAAAGAAATAGGTCTATATGATGTTGGTTTTAAAGGATCTCTGTCTTTTTTTGGCAATACTATTAAAATAGCTGTCGAAATAGGTTCTGGAAGCTTATGCGTTCTTTCCGCTTAGTGTATTAGCTCCATAAAAGGAGGAATTAATAAATCTTTAAACCTTTTGTAAAATTCAGGCCGAAAACCATCTTCTCCTGGAGACGTATTACTCTGAAGTGATCCGAGAGCTTCTTCGACCTCTTTTAATGTAAAAGGCACATCGAATCCGTTCTGTTCTTCCAAATTCAATTTTGGGAGAGTTATTTGTGATAAAAAGCTTTCTATCTCAACAATATCATTTTGTGATTGTGATTGATACGATTCAGAATGAAAAGTTTTAAAAGTTTATAAAGGTTTATAAATAATTTTATTTACACTTGTTCTAATTGCATTTATCGTTTGGGAAGCCTGGTCTGTTTTTAACTACCAAGCAAGAATCCTGTGTGATCTTCTACCTAGTTCATAAGATCTTTGTTTAGATCTCATAATTGCTTTTTTCTGTTCGGTATGTCTGAAGTGTATTATATTGCAGTTTCTTATTAACAAGTGGTCTTTGTTTTTCTTCTGTCATATATCTTTGAGATTCTTTTTCTAATTTTGTAATCTCTTTTAACAATTGATCTATTTCTACCATATATTCCTTCTTAATTTTAGAAGTATAACATTATCTGGCCTCTCAAATATGCCTTCATCGCTTCCCATAATATAAATTCATCATCAACTGAATGTGAGTTTGTATCTAAAAAAACTTGAATCTGTTTTTTCGTAAAATCACAAAAATCTTGACGTTTTAATAATATTGAATTAAATCTACATCTGTAAATCGATTTCTCTTTATCTATCATTATCATTGTCATTATCAAGAGGGAATGATCTGACAATATTCTTGCTTTATATTCCATATTTTTCACTCTGTCCTGACTATGCGCTGATAGTAAGAAAAAAACTATCCTTGAATAAGTTTTATGTCTATTTGAATAAAATGAATAATCTCTTTCTCTTGGGTTAATTCTTCTGCATTTATCCATCTAATTTAAGTCTTTCATCAATGATAAAGTTAATTTTGCTTCTTTTGGTTTTGTAAAACGTACCTAAACCTATCTAAAACTGGGTCTAGACAAAAGTTGAATTCTCCACCTATTAATAATTATCGTGTGCTCCAGCCAAATTCAAAAAAGACTCCGGTATAAACTTTACGACGTTTTCATTTGGTGGATAAATATTCACAAGAGTCCATAGTTCTGAAAATATTTGACAATGTAAAATTACATATCCACCCACAGAATCAATTAATACATTTTGTATTTTAATTGGTAAAGTTTTGTAGACCAAAATTGCAACTCCCCTCGCTTTTGAATTAAATGAAGCTGCTATAACATTTCGGACCCAATCTCTCTTTAATTTCTGATGTTCTATCTCTGTTAAAGGCGTTTCTTGTATAAAAGCTTTATCTATTTTCATTTTCTTAATGTATGTTAACATTCTTTATCTTTTCACCGGTCCATTAAGCAATTAACATTAAAACTTTCAAAAGTCAGTAAATTAGTCATTATGTTTAACGTGGTTACTCCAGTCTATAATAATACATAATAATTCAACTCTCATAGTACCTTGGGGAATTATTTTAAAATTCTCCATGTTGCTATGTGTCTCCCCTCCGATCATCCAGGCAAAGAAAGAAAGATAAAAGAAAAATAAATCCCCTGCTGATTTTGTGAATAAAAAAAACACCACATAACCCCCTCCGTTGTGCAAACGCCATGATTACATACGTGAATCCCGTAGCGATCGATCCGAAGTTCCCCCAGCTCCCCGTAACGTGAAAAAAGTATATATGAGAAAAAATATTATCACGACTTTCGATTAATATTTCTCAATTTTTTACCTGTATCATATAATTAAAAGTATATTTAAACATTCTTTTGTCCTTAATGCCCATCAGCTCACTTCAGTGTCCCTGTCTTCATCTTTAATCTGTTTCACTTTTAATTCTTTACTGTGACTAGTGAATATTTGGGAGTTCTTGTGCAAACTCCTCTGCATCCCGATGATCAGTAAAAAATCTTCTTTTTCCGTCATCGAAAAAAATTATCAGTGTTGCTGGGTGGCGCAATATAAATTTATAACCCTTTTCCCATAAAACATTTTTCACTAGCTTAAATTTCTTCTTTCTCTTCAAAGGCCATAAATTATATCAGAATAGAAAAGAACTGCTTTCCCTTCTATCGTCAATGGCTCAATTTTCTTTCTGGCATATTGAGCAGCCGCCTTCAGGATCTTTTCTTTATCTTTATATCTTCAGCATTTTATTAAGATTGGTCGTGGGTTTTGACGTTAAAGCTCTGTGGACCCTTTCGAATTCAATCAACTGGGTTCCCTCTTCCATTTCCAAATTTTCCGGGATCGATTTCTCAAAAAAAAAATATTGGATCCTCTCCCTCTATCCCTTCTTTTAAGACCAAAAATTTTAATATTATTTTGTCCACTAAAATTTTCAAGCATGTCCATTTTTTCCAACTGTCTTTTTCTTTCTGATGTCCAAGCAAGAGTATTATCTCCCATTTTCTTCACACTCTCAATAGTCTTTCCCGTTATTTCTTCCAGGTTTTTAATTTTCTTCTCCATTTTCTACTGATTTTTCACCATTTTATCAAACATAGCCTTCATATTTTTAATATCTTCTTGTATTATTTTTAATTTTATTAATTCTTTTAATTCATGCAATATTTGCCCCAAAGAAGGAACTCTTATGAGTCCAGAATATCTTCCAGCTGCAATCTCTTCCTGTTGTTCTTCTTTTACCTCCCCATCTTCATCTGTATGTTCCAGAGAATCCGATTCCACCGCGGGTTCATCGTCACTTCCGCTTCCAATGCTAGCTGGGATTTGTAGTTCAAAAGTTCATGTTGCGCACGGCCTTTCCTGCGCGCACGCGCGGTACCTGTTGTTCCTTCTTGGAGATTATTGACGCTGCGGACGATTTCTGTTCTGTATCGCCGGACTGAGATGCACTTGAGGTTTCTTTGTGGTGGCCGGCTCAACTTGTACTATCCTCAAAGTAATAGTTTTCTTCCTTGTCTGTTTAGGAGGCATCTCTAAGGAAAATCCTGAGCAGTTTAGACGTAGTTTTTAGGAAATATTTACTAAATTTTCTTCACTTAACCATTAATTAGTTAGTGTTTTTTTAGGGGAGAGCTGGATATCCGCGTCTCGATCCCACGTCATCACGTGACGTTCCCCCTCAAAACAATTTGTGTGTGTTACTCCGCTTTAAATATACTCAATTATTTGGCCTCCACAGTTGCCTGTGGCAGATTCACTGTCCCGTGGATAAAGGAATTTCTCATCTCTGTCCTGAATGGACATCCCTATAGTCAGACGTTGTGCTTACCGTTCTCGACCCACCCACATTCTCCCAACATCAGATCTTTCCAGACAGGTGTCAGAGAGATCTGGCGAGAGCCTTCATCAGGACCTGTGTAGCTTGAATTACCAGCATCTGTAGATTTTCTCCTGTTTGATTTTTAAAGCAGATGTTAATAAGTAAACATCTTGATTAGTAAGATTCTCAAAAGTTATGGGGAGGAGGCGGGAACATAGGGTTGAGGTGGATAATAATTTAGCTGTTCTTCTGAACTCCTGTGAGTACAGGCCCAGAACCATCAAACACTCCTCATATGTTAACTCTTTCATTCTCAGAATCATTCTTGTGAATCTTCTGGAACCCCTCCAATGCCAGTACTTGTTTTCAGATAGAAGGGACCCAAAACTGCTCACAATGCTCCAAGTGTGGTCTGACCAATGCCTTATAAAGCCTTAGAATTACATCCTTGCTCTTGTATTATAATCCTCTCGAAATTAAAGCAAACATTGAGTTTGCCAATCTTACCACTGAGAAAAACTGCATGTTGACCTTCAGGGAATCCTGCACAAGGACACCCATGTCCTTTTGCACCTCTGATGTTTGAATTTTGCCCTGTTTACAGAATTGTCTATGCTTATATTCCTTCAGCTAACGTCGTAACTGCCTATGTTTGTACCTGCCAAACTCTACCTGTGCTACAAGATGCTTATTCCGTATACTGGTGCTTTCAAATAAGACCATAAGACAAAGCAGCATAAGCTGGCCATTCGGTGTTTCGAATCTGCTTCACCATTTTATCATGAGCTGATCCGCTCTCCCATTTATTCCCACTCTCCCACCTTCTCACCGTGCCCTCTGATGCCCTGGCTACTCAGATACTGATCAATCTCTGTCTTAAATTCACCCAATGACCTGGACTCCACTGCCGCAAGAAATTCACAGATTCACCACCCTCTAGCTAAAAAAATTTCTTTGCATCTCCGTTCTGAATGGGCGCCCTTCAATCCTTAAGTCATGCTCTCTCGTTCTAGACACCCGCACCATGGGAAACAACTTTGCCACATCCATTGTGTCCATGCCTTTTAACATCCGACCATGTTTCTGGGAGGTTCCCTCTCATTCTTCTAAACTCCACGGAGTACAATTCAAGACAGGTCAACTGTTACTCATATGTTAACCCTCTCGTTCCCGGAATTATTCTAATGAATTTGCTCTGAAACCTCTCCAATGTCAGAACATCCTTTATTAAATAAGTAGCACAAAACTGCACACAGTATTCCCAGTGAGGCCTTATAGAGCCTAAACATCACATCCCTGCTCCTATATTCTATTTCTCTAGAAATGAATGCCAACATTGCATTCACCTTCTTCACCACCGACTCAACCTGGAGGTTAACCTTAAGGGTATCCTGCACGAGCACTCCCAAGTCCCATTGCATCTCAGAACTTTGAGTTCTCTCTCCACTTAAATAATAGTCAGTCCGTTTATTTCCTCTAGCAACGTGCATGACCATACACTTTTCAACATTGTATTTCATTTGCCACTTCTTTGACCAGTCTCCCAATCTATCCAAGTCCCTCTGCAGACTCTCTGTTTCCTCAGCACTACCGTTCCCTCCGCTTATCTTTGAATCATCAGCAAACTTAGCCGCAAAGCCATTTATTGCATAATCAAAATCGTTCATATACAACGTAAAAAGTAGTGCTCCCAACACGGACCCCTGTGGAATACCACCGGTAACAGGCAGCCAACCAGAATGGGATCCTTTATTCCCACTCTCTGTTTCCTGCCAATCAGCCAACGCTCTATCCACATATGTAAATTTCAGTAATTGCATGGGCTTTTATCTTTTTTAGCTGCCTCATGTGAGGCATCTTGTCAAAGGCCTTCTGAAAATCCAAATACACAACATCCACTGCATCTCCCTTGTCTAGCCTACTTGTAATTTCCTCAAAAAATTTCAATGGGTTTGTCAGGCAGGATTTTCCTTTAAGGAAACCATGCTGAGTTTGGCCTATCTTGTCATATGCCTCCAGGTACTCCGTAACCTCATCCTTGACAATTGACTCAAACAACTTCACAACCACCGATGTCAAGCTAACAGGTCTATAATTTACTTTTTGCTTCCTTGCCCCCTTCTTAAATACCAGAGTGGCATTTAGACTTTTCTACTCCTCCGGAACCATACCAGAGTCTATTGACTTTTGAAAGATCATTGCTAATGCCTCCGCGATCTCCACAGTTACTTCCTTCAAAACACATGGGTGCATTCCATCTGGTCCTGGAGATTTCTCTACCCTTAGACTATTCAGCTTCCTGAGTACTTTCTCTGTCGTAATTGTGACTGCGCACTTCTCTTCCCTAACACCCTTGAGTGAGGACTGATGAAAATACTCGTTCAGTTCCTAGGCTATCTCCTTTTCTCCCATTACAATTTCTGTAGCATTATATTCTACCAGTCCTATATCCACTGTCACCTGTTTTGTACACAGTATATACTTGAAAAAGCTATTAGTATTTTCTTTGATATTATTTGCAAGCTTCCTTTCATATTTCATCTTTTCCCTCTTAATGGCCTTCTTAGTTTCCCTTTGTAAGCTTTTAAAAACTTCCCAATCCTCTGTCTACCCACTAATTTTTGTTTCCTTGGATGTCCTCTCCTTTGCTTTTACTTTGGCTTTCTCTTCTCTTGTCAGCCACGGTTGCATACTTTTTCCATTTGAAAATTTCTTCTTTTTTGGAATATATCTGCCTTGCACCTTCCTCACTTCTCGCATAAACTCCAGCCACTGTTGCTCTGCCGTCCTTTTCGCTAGTGTCCCCTACCAGTCAAATTTGGCCAGTTCCTCTCTCGTGCCACTGTAATTTCCTTTACTCCACTGCAATACCGACACATCGGATTTCAGCTTCTCTTTCTCAGATTTCACAGTGAACTCAATCATGTTACGATCACTGCCTCCTAACGGTTCCTTCACTTCAATCTCTCTAATCACCTCTGGTTCATTAGACAATATCCAATCCAGTACGTCTGATCTCCCTAGTTAGCTCAGCAACAAGCTGTTCTGAAAAGCCATCTCGCAGACACTCTACAAATTCTCTCTCTTGAGATCCAGTGTCGACCTGATTTTCCCAAACCACTCGCATGTTAAAATCCCCACAATTATCATAACACTGCCATTCTGGCAAGCCTTTTCTATTTCCTGTTGTAATCTGTTGTCCACATTACTACAGCTGTTAGGAGTCCTGTAGATAACTGCAATCAGGGTCCTTTTACCCCTGCGATTTCACAGCTCAACCCAGAAAGTTTCTGCACCTTCCAGTCCTATGTCACCTCTTTCTAATGATTTAATATTATTTCTTACCAATAAAGCCACGCCACCAACTCTGCCTACCTGCCTGTCTTTCCGCTACACCGTGTATCCTTGGACGTTCAGCTCTCAGAGACATGCATCCTTTAGCCACGACTCAGTGATGGCCACAAAATTATACCTGCCAATCAGTAGCTGTACGACAAGATCATCCACCTTATTCTTTATGTTGTGTATATTTAAGCATAACACCTTGAATACAGTATTTGATACTTTTTGTTTTGATTGCACTGCAACTTATCCCATTGGCTACAAATTTGCTCCATCACCTGTCTGTCCTTCCTGACATCTTTACTGTTCACTATCTTAGGTTTATTTCTGTTTTGCTCCTCCTCCGCTCTATCATTCAGGTTTCCCATTCCCCTGCCAAATTAGCTTAAACACTCCCTAACAGCTCTATTAAACATTTCGGCTATGATATTGATCCCCTTCCGGTTCCGGTGTAACGCGTCCTTTTCGAACAGGTAATACTTGCCCCTGAAGAGATGCCAATGATCCAAGAATCTGAAGCCCTGCCCTTGCAAAAGTCTGTCAGCCACACATTCATCTGCCTGATCCTACTATTCTTCCCCTCGCTAGCACGTGGAGCTTAAATAAAGTTTCTTTTTCCAAGAAATGGGAGTACAGAACCAGAGGCCTCTGATTGAAAGTGAGACAAGACTTTATTCTGAGTCGTCTATCGGGTAGCATTGTCATAGTTAGGGAGGTTGGTAAATGGAACTTGACCTGAAACGTTGCAGATCCCTTTACTCTCATTCGCTGTTTCCTACCAATCAGCCAATATTCTAACCATGTCTGTAACTTTTCTGTAATACATGGCCTCTGAATCTGGTTACCAACTTCATGAGTGGCACCTTGTCAAAGGCCTTCCGAGATTCCAAATGTACAACATTCACTGCATCCCCTTTATCTATCCTGCTTGTAATTTCCTCAAAGAATCCCAACAGGTTTGTCAGGCAGGATATTCCATTAACGAAGCCATGCTGACTTGTCCTATCTTGTCCAGTGTCACCAAGTATTCCATAGCCTCACATTTAACAATTGACTCCAATTTCTTCCCAACCACAGATATGAGGCGAACTGTTGTATAATTTCCTTTCTGTTGCCTTCCTCTTTACTTAAAGAGTTGTGATGTTTGCAATCTTCCAGTCCTCTGGCACCATGCCAGGGTCCAACGTTTCTTGAAAGATCATTTGAAACACCACCAAAATGTCTACCTCAACCTCTTTCAGAACACTAGGGTGCAGTTCATCTGGTCCGGGTGACTTGTGTACCTTGAGACCTTTCAGCTTTTTGAGCACCTTCTCCCTTGTAACAGTAACTGCACTCACTTCTCCTCCCTCGAACCCTTCAACACCGGGCACAGTGCTTGTGTCTTCCACGGTGAAGATGGGTGCAAAATATTTGGTATATCTGCCATTTCTTAATCCCGCGTTGTTATAAATCCGGCCTCATTTTCTAGTTGTCCTATATCCACTCTCATCTCTGCTTTAATTTTTTTACACTAGTTGAAAAACAATTTGATATTGTTTGCTAACTTGTTTTACAAAGACAGGTGTGTAAAAAGGGCCTGAAGGTTCATTGGATACCAGAGTCACCACAACCACAACCTGTACCAGTTGCTACCATCCGGGATACGGTACCGCAGCTTAAAAGCCGGGAGCAACAGGCTCCGGGACAGCTTCTTCAACCAGGCCAGGAGACTGCTGAACTCATGCTGACACAACTGTATTTCTATGTTATATTGACCAGCATGTAATACATATAATTCATTATAAATTACTATAAATTTCACATTGCACATTTAGGTGGAAACACAACGTAAAGATTTTTAGTCCTCATGTATCTGAAGGATGTAAGTAATAAAGTCAATTCAATTCAAATAAGTCAATTTATTGTTTATTTTTTTCTTCCAATCATTCTTTTAGCTCCGCTCTGCAGATATTTAAAAACTTCCCAATCCTCTGTCTTCCTACTAATTTTTGATTAGTTGTATGCCCTCTCTTTTGCCGTTACAATAACCTGCCTTCCCTTGTCAGCCACGGTTTTACTATTTTGCCATTTGAGTATTTATTTATTTTTGGAATACATCTTTCCTTCACCTCTCTCATTCTCCCAGAAACTGACACCATTTCTGCTCTTCCCTATCCCTGCCAGCTTCTCCTTCCAATTTGCTTTGGCCAGCTCCTCTCTCAGAGCACTGTAATTTCGTTTACTCCTCTGAAATACTACAATGTCAGACTTTACTGTCTCCTTATCAAATTTCAAGATGAACTCTGTCATGTTGTGAGCACTGCTTCCTAAGGTTTCTTTTAACTACTCACCTCTGGTTCAATACATAACACCCAATCCAGTAGAGCTGTTCCCCGAGTAGGCTCAACGACAAACTGCTCTAGAAAGCCATCACAATGCATTCAACAAACTCACTCTCTTGAGATCCTTTACCAAACTGATTTTCCCAAATGACCTGCATGTTGAAATCTCCCATGATTATCCTAACATTGTCCTTTTCATCAGCCTTTTCTATTTCCAGTTGTAATCAGTGGGCATCAGCCCACTGACTGTTGGGAGGCCTGTATATGACTGGTGTCATTTTTACTTTTGCAGTTCCTTACCTCACCCACAAGGATTCAACATCGTCCAATCCTATGTCACATCTTGCTGCTGATTTACCAGCAGAGCCACACCACTCCATCGGCCTTCCTTCCTTCCTCCAATACATTGTGTAACCTTGAACATTCAGCTCTCTGCTACAACCATCCTTCAGCCACAACATCATACCTGACAATCGGTAATAGTGCAACAAGATCATCCACCGCATTTCTCATACTCCATGTGATGGGATAAAACACTTGGTGTACTGTATCTGCTCCCCTTTTTAATTCTGCATCCTCAATGCACTGATACTCATCCTGCTGGCTGCCATTTTGTCCTGGTATCTGTCCGCCCTATCTGACAGTCTGACTGCACGCTATCTTTGCATTTCACCATCAGTCCTATCTCTTCACTCCAGTTCCCAGCGCCCCCACCACCACCAAATCAGTTCAGACCCTCCCCAACAGCTCCGTCAAACCTCGCTCACCGAGAATTTTGTTCTCCCTCGGGTCGAGGTGCGACCCATCCCTTTTGAGCAGGTCATTCCTCAACCAGAACAGATCCCAATGATCCAGGAATCTGAATCCCTGTCCCCAGCACCATCTTCTCAACCACGCTTTATTTGCCAAATTATCCTGTTTCTACCATCACCAGCAATCAAGAAATTACAACCCTGGAGGCTCTGCTTCTGAGATTTCTACCAAACTCTCCCAATTCTATATTCAGGACCTCTTTGCTTTTACTTCCAATGTCATTGTCACAAATTTACCAAGATATCTGGCTCTTTTCCCTCCCTCTCTAAAATGCTGCGGACACGATTCGAGGCATCCCTGACCCTGGCACCCAGGAGGCAACAAACCATTCGGGTGTCCCGTTCACATCAATAGATCCTCATGTCTGTTCCCCTGATGACACAGTCCCCGATCACGACCACTCCCCTCTTCTGCCTCTAACAACAGTGAGAGATGCTGATCCGGAAGGGGGAAGACCTGCGTCAATCAGAGTCTGCACTCACAGCGCACATGAAGGACTTGTGTATTTTCCTGACAATCCCTGTCACCACACTGATACCTGCTTTTATTCCCTACAATATTATCATCAGTATTAAATTCCCAGTTCTTCTGGTAGATCCAGACTCATGTCCTGGTGTGTTAGTGCATTTGCCTGGGATCAGGACACAGTGGTTCATCTGCCAGTCCCGTGTATTGGTTGTATTGTGACCCTGTGCTGGTGTGTTCAGGGGTCTGACATCTCCAGCTGACCATGTGACAGTGATGCCTACCAGTCGGTGGGGTTGATGTAAAATAAACTTCAGTTCCCCTTCAGCCCAGTATTACAATCTTTGCCTCAAATTGGAACTAAATTGAACTTCATAAACAAGGAAAAATTAATCTTTATAAGTTTTACCTCGATTAATAGCATCAAGCGTTTCTCTCAGCACTGTTTTCAACAAATAGAGGTGATCGAATTTTTCAACCGATAGGGTCTCATCAGTCACTGACAATTCCTGGAGATCGTCATTAATCCTGTAAATATTAAACTGCTGGTTATAAATTGCTATTCTGAACTATTTTGCAAATTCATTCAAGGTTTCAGTGAAGAGTCTGTTCTACCTCCTGTTCCGACGAGATTCCTCCTGAAATAAATAAAACACAGATCCGATTAGAATTGGACTTACTGACCACATCCTGAATTTCATCCAAATTATTACAAGGTGTTGAAAATTCCCACTCCCACAGTCACTCATACACACGGACAATACAGAACCACGGGGTAAATGACAGGGAAACTTTCTGAATGTCAGACCATTACTGAGAAGATGGAACTTACAGGGAAGACAGGACAGGCTGTGCATTATCATCTGGATATGACGTCAGTGTGATAGGATTGAGGAATTTAAGTTCAGTGATGTATGTGATTGTGTGTGGGTAGAGGAAGTACCTCTATTTATGCGGAGACTTGTGGGGAGATGTAATTCCAGATGGATTTTAACCAATTCCACAAGAAATTTAGTGAAGAGGATGTGTAACTCAGTGCCACAGGAGTGGGTGAAATGGAACAGCAGAGATTGAATGTAATGGGGAGACTGGATAAACACATGAGGGACCAGAGATTTCGGGGAACTGTTGCTGGGTGTGGTGAGTAGGTGGGTGGAGGATTGTGAAGCAGGGAAATTGAGAGGAGAAAATGGACCGAATGACCTGGTTATGTTTTGCTGATTGAATGTTATCTGTAAAAGTAAAGAGACAATAATAGTTTTCCTAATCTGATGGAAACCGGATACAGAAGATAAGTCTGATGTGTGGGTCAAATTCTTTGTTCTCACTGATTGACAGAGAGACCCTCACACCCACTCCACCAAACACATTCACAGCCTATGACTGGAAATGGGAGTTAATTGGAGTTTTAGAGGATATTTAATGTAGAATTAAGGACACTGTCAGCAGCTCTGTGTTGTGATCAGACTACATAATTTCAGAGAAATTTGCATTATGTCCTGGGATGTACAGAAGTTGTGCAAGTCCAGTTTTGGGACAATAGACAATAGGTGCAGGAGTAGGCCATTCGGGCCTTCTAGCCATCACCGCCACTCACTGTGATCATGGCTGACATACATAATCTGTATCCCGATCCTGTCCTCTCCCCATCTCGCTTGACCCTGCTATCTATAAGAACTCTATCTAACCCTGTCTTGAAGCACCCAGGGTCTTAGCCTTCACTGCCTTCTGGGGCAGAGCATTCCACATATCCACCACTCTCTGGGTGAAAAAGTTTCTCCGCATCACTGTTCTAAATGGCCTACCCTTTATTCTTAAACTGTGGCCTCTAGTTCTGGACTCACCCATCAGCGGAAACATGCTTCCTGCCTCCAGCGTGTCCAATCCCTTAATAATCTTATTATTATGGGACAACAACTACCCTGAATAGTTGTATAAGTTGTCTGGTGAGAAACAGTTTACTGCCATTTGTAAATACTGTGTGTAGGAGCAACACGTCTGTTTTCTGTCTGCATTGTATTCTGTGTTACGTGTTTATTATGGTAACTCGTCACGTGATTGGGGACGTGGTAAAAGCGAAGGGAAAAAGTTACGTATCTGTACTTTGTTCTGGGCAGTTTTGAGCTGGGGACGGGCGGATGTCATTCTGTTCTTGACCGCTGTGTTGCAGCTTACTTTACAATGAATTACCCTGAAGTTTCATCGCTTCAAGATTGTATTTTACTAATGAAGGACTGAAAGCGTATCTTGGACATTTTCAAATGTCATTATTGGAGTGATTGGAGGGCGCATCATGCAATTTTAACATCTGTGTGAGGTCGCCAGCAGCGGGAATTGATTTGTTAGAATAGGCCGCTGTGCTGTGTTTATTTCAAATATACCACTGTTTATTTAGTGCCCTTTGACAGAAACAAATTGAAATATAATCCCTCACCTTGAGAAATATCACGTTGTCTTTTTGATCCATTTGTTCCTTTAACTTAGTGATTTCCTCCTGAATAATCCTTATATTCTCTTGAAGAGCGAGATGATTTTTCTCCATTGGGTTGAGAATCCTCTTCTCTTCTTCCCTGAGATCCCTGAGTAAGATTTGCTCCTTCTCAGTGATAATCTGGCGCAGTTCAGCAAACTGTGCTGTGACGTGGGACAGAAGGCTGTGTGACTGTTCCTGTCCAATGAAAGTGAAGATTAATATACTGCATTGCTGTGCTCTGTTTCCTTTTGTCGTTCAGTTCGGTCTATTGGAGTTCATGCTACTTCTGAGTGCATTCCCAGCAACACAATTCCCTCATGTTTTCCTGAAACCTGTTCTCACTTATTGACCCATAAACTCCCATCTGATTCACACACACCCTCCCCACCTTTACAGGGTCAACGGTAATTAGCCATTCATCCGGCATGTCCTTGAGATGTGTCGGAATCTCTCGTGGTAATAGGGAGAGCATGCAAACTCCACACAGACAGCAGCAGAGGTTAGGATCGAACCCAGGTCACGGGAGCTGCGATACTCGGCTATTCTGCATTAAATGGAGCAAAACTCGACAGTAATATCAGAAATTCCACTCAGGAAGCCTCACCTGAACTCCGGAAATTTTCTCTTTCTGTTGCTGCTCCTTTTCCTGGAAGTCTGATTTCTTTTTTGTGAGAGAGTCTAAGGAAGATTTTAGCTGATCCTAGAAGTCAGAGAGTGAAGGAAATAGAAACAAAGATGCATCAAAATAACAGGGATCAACCCCAATTATCACACAAAATGCCGGAGGAACTCAGTGAGTCAAGCAGAACAGAAAATAACATAAGAACATAAGAGATAGGAGCAGGAGATAGGAGATAGGAGCCAATGGGCCCCTCAAGCCTGCTCCACCATTCAGCAAGATCATGGCTGATCCAATCTTTACTCTAGTTATCACCGAATCCCACAAGGCAACAGTGGCAACCAACAGGGCACCATGCCGCCCATGTTATATTATTATTCAACCCGCCCAAGACATGAGATCACCCGGGGAAAAAAGATTTGCCAATTGAGGAGAAGAAATCTTGAAAATTCCTCTCCGACCCATCCAGGCTATCGAAAACTGGTCCAGGAGATCATTGGCTAATCTAAACCTAGCCTCATGTCCACTTACATGCTCACTCACCGTATCCCCTAATGCCAGATTTATCCAGGAAAATGTCTATCTCCGTTTTGAATTTATTGAGTGTAGTTGCTTCCACAGCTCTCTGGGGCAGTTAAATTCCACAGCCCCACTACCCTCTGAGTGAAGAAATTTCTCATCTCAGTCCTGGAACGGCATCCCCTTACTTTAAGATTATGCACCCTAGTCCTATTTTCACCCATCATTGGGAACATTCTCCCCGCATCCACCCGATCAAGCCTCTTCACAATCTTATATGTTTCAATAAGATCGCCTCTCATTCTTCGGAACTCCAATGAGTAGAGTCCCAATCTACTCAAACTCTCATCATACATCAATCCACCCATCCCCGGAATTAACCTAGTGAACCTTCTCTGCACTGCCTCGAGAGCCAGTATGTTCTTTCCTAAATATGGACACCAGAACTGCATGCAGTACTCCAGGTGTGGTCTCACCAATACCCGGTACAACTGCAGTAAGACCTCCCTGTTCTTATACTCCATCCCCCTAGCAATAAACTGCTGCACTTGCATACTAACTTTTTGTGTTACCTGCAACAGGACCCCCAGATCCCTTTGCACAGAAGCACTTTCCAATTTCTCTCTATTTAGATAATAACTTGCTGCATTATTACCTCACAATTGCCAGCATCATATTTCATCTGCCAAATGTCTGCCCAATCACTCAGCCTATCTATGTCCCCCTGCAGGGTTTCAATGTCCTCCACACTCCCTCCCATCTTTGTGTCACCAGCAAACTTCGATACGTTGCACTTAGTCCCTTTCTCCAAATCATTAATATAGATTGTAAAGAGTTGGGGTCACAACACCAGGACCCCAACATCATGGGCAGCATTTATCCAGGGGAAATAAACAGTCGGTGTTTCTGGATGAGACCCTTCATTACGACTGCGAAAGAATGGGACAGAAGCCAGAATAAAAAGGTTGGTATGAGAACCAGCTGACAGGTGACGGGTGAGACAACGTGAGGGGGAACGTGGGGCAGGGGGATGAGGTGAGAAGCTGAGAGTGGATAGTTGGAAGAGGTAAAGGGCAGGAGAAGAAGGAATCTAATACGAGCGGACAATGGACCATGGAAGAACGGGAGGAACTGGGCTGTTTGCGGCCCTGAATGGTAACGAGGGAGGAGGTTAGGAGTCAGGTGTAGCACTTGTCCCGCCTGGAGGTGCCAGTGACAGGAGGGGGATTAGTGGGGAGGAGTGAATGAACAAGGGCGATACAGTACGTACAGCGCGATCCGAATTGAGAGCGGAGAGTTGTGGGGAGGGGAGGGTCTGGGCTGTTGGAGGGAGAGATGTATTTGGTGGTAGAATCCCGTTGGAGATGGTGAAAGTTGCGGGGCATGATGTGTTCGATGTGAAGGCTCCTGTGGTCCCCGGCAGAAGAATGGAGGATAGAGTGAAAATCAAATTCGGGTTAGTTTTACCTTGTAAATTTTAACAGCTTCTTTAATCGTCTTGAAGCGGTGCTCTCTGTGTTCCTGCGCAGCTGCACAGATCACACAGATCAGTGTCTTGTCCGTTTCACAAAACAGCTTCAGTTCTTCCTCATGTTCCTCACACTGACGTTTACTTTCCTTCCCTTTCTGGTTCAGGTTTAAATTCCGAAATTTTTGTGTCAGATTTGCTAAGGCCCGATTCACCCTAAGGGTGTCGTCAGCAATCATTTCTCCACATTCCGGGCAGGGGTTTCTTTGCTCCCTTTCCCAACATCGTGTGATACAAGAGCGACAGAAGTTGTGTTCGCACTCCAGTGATACCGGATCGGTGAAGAAATCCAGGCAGACGGGACAAATTACCTCCTCGCTCAAACTCTCGGTCTCTCCTTTGGTAGCCATGTTAACTCCGGGCACTTCCTGATTCAGAAAGCTTTCACCTTCGGGGAGCTGCTGATCCCCTGCAGTACCGCGATTGTCCACTACGCGCACTGCAGTCTCAGGGAGTGAACATTATGTTGCTGTCTGGGGGAGGAATTGTATCTATATCAGGGAGGGATCAGAATCAGATTAAGCATGTCGGAACAGTCTCAGGGAATGAACATTCTGCTGCTGGATGTGTTCAATGGGAAGTAATAGTGGTAATTTCCATCGCAGAGTGAGATCAGCAACGCATTAAACAGATCAGAACAGAAATGAGTACTCGGCCGTGGACTGCCTGAACCCGGCTCCGAAAGGAGCGGCGTTGGGCCTGGGGTTTGCAACCTGGTCCCGAAAAGTGGCAGTGCACAGAAATGTCAAATTAATCTCCAAAGGCCTCATCCCTGAGATCGGACGGTCCATCCCCTGGAAGACGATTGAATCTGAGACGAGGGGAATCTGAGGAGCTGCTGTTGACGGCCTGTGTCCCGGTAGGCGTGATGGGCTAAAGAAGAAGCAGAACAGAAATGAGGCCGGAGAGAAGAGCCTGGTTCAGTCTGAGGCAGGACTGAAAGGGACAAGTTCTGAAAAGAGAGGCACAAGAGACTGCAGATGCTGGAATCTCGAGTAACAAACTCGAGGGACTGAGCGGGTCAGGCAGCATCTGTGGACAGAAATGTAAAATCGACTTTCAGGTCGAGATCCTTCAGCTAGACTGTCTCAACCCGAAATCTCGATTGCTATTTCCCTCATTCTAGGGGTAGATAAATCTCCCAGACCAGATGGAATGCACCCTCGTGTTCTGAAGGAAGTAGCTGTGGAGATCGCGGAGACATTAGCAATTTCCCTCTCCCCAGGTAAGTTTTGGCACAATGATCAAAGAAGTTCATCGCCCTCTTGATGAACAGACACAAGGTATTGTTTTCGGCCCAGGTACATCCCGGATGGATCCTCCCAACCACTGAGCACATCGACATGAAACGCTGTTGAAGTAGAGCAGTGTCCATCATCAGAGATGCTCACCACCCAGGCCAGGCACTTTTCTCGCAGCTGAAATCAGGGAGAAGGTACAAAAGTCTCAGGACTCGCAGCACCAGGTTCAGGAACAGTTACTACTCCTCAACCATCAGTTTCGGGAACAACACAGGATAACTACACTCACTTGTCGTCCATTGAGATGCTCCCACAACCAATCATCGTAACAAAATGAGTGAAATCGGAGGTGGTCTGACTGAAACTGAGCGCATTGTGCCCGTCTCAGAATTAGATAAGTAAAAGGGACAGGCTCAATCTCACAGGATATTGACAGGATTGGGGCAGGAACAGCAGGACTTGTTCAAGTATATAAAAATACAGGTGAGTACAGATACAGGACAGATAGAAGATGATGCTAAAGAAATTGTAATGGGAGGAAAGGAGATGGCTGAGGAACTGAATGAGTATTTGCATCAGTCCTCACTGAGGAAGATATCAGCAGTATACCGGACACTCAAAGGTGTCAGGGAAGCGAAGTGTGCGCAGTCACAATTACGACAGAGAAAGTACTCAGGAAGCTGAGTAGTCTAAGGGTTGATAAATCTCCAGGACCAGATGGAATGCACCATTGTGTTTTGAATGAAGAAGCTGTGGAGATTGCGGAGGCATTAGCAAAGATCTTTTAAAAGTCACTAGATTCTGACCTGGTTTCGGAGGACTGGAAGATTGCAAATGTCACTCCGCTATTTAAGAAGGGGGCAAGGAAGCAAAAAGAAAATCATAGACTTGTTAGGTTGACATCGGTGGTTGGGAAGTTGTTGGAATCGATTGTCAAGGATGAGGTTACGGAGTATCTGGAGTGATAAGACAAGGTAGGCCTAACTCAGCATGGTTTCCTTGAAGGAAAATCCTGCCTGACAATCCTAGTGCAGTTTTTTGAGGAAATTACAAGTAGGCTAGACAAGGGATATGCAGTGGATGTTGTGTATTTGGATTTTCAGAAGGACTTTAACAAGGTGCCGCATATGAGGCTGCTAAACAAGATAAGAGCCCATGGCACTGCGGATACATCTGTCGATAGAGCGTTGGCTGATTGGCAGGAAACAAAGAGAGGGAATAAACGGATCCCATTCTGGTTGTCTGCCAGTTACCAGTGGTGTTCTACATGGGTCCGTGTTGGGGCCGCTTCTTTTTACGTTATATATCATCGATTTGGATTATGGAATAGATGGCTTTGTGGCTAAGTTTGCTGATGATACAAAGATAAGTGGAGGGGACGGTAGTACTGAGGAAACAGAGAGTCTGCAGAGAGACTTGGATAGATTAGTAGAATGGTCAAAGAAGTGGCAAATGGAATACAATGTTGAAAAGTGTATGGTCATGCACTTTGGTAGAAGAAATAAACGGGCAGATTATTATTTAAATGGAGAGAGAATTCAAAGTTCTGAGATGCAACGGGACTTGGGAGTTCTCGTGCAGGATACCTTTAAGGTTACCCTCCAGGTTGAGTCGGTGGTGAAGAAGGCGAATGCAATGTTGGCATTCATTTCTAGAGGAATGGAGTATAGGAGCAGGGATGTGATGTTGAGACTCGATGTTACTGGTAAGACCTCACTTGGAATAATGTGTTCAGTTTTGGGCTCCTTATTTCAGAAAGGATGTGCTGACGTTGAAGAAGTTTCAGAGAAGGGTCACTAGAATGATTCCGGGAATTAGAGGATTAACATATGAAGAACTTTTGACAGCTCTTGGACTGTACTCCTTGGAGTTTAGAAGAATGAGGGGGATCCTCACAGAAACATTTCGAATATTAAAAGGCATGGTCAGAGTGGATGTGGCAAAGTTGTATCCCGTGGTGGGGGAGTCTAGTACGAGAGGACATGACTTGATGATTGAAGGGCGCCCATTCAGAATTGAGATGTGAAGAACTTTTATTAGCCTGAGGGTGGTGAATCTGTGGAATCTGTTGCACACCCTCAGGGTAGGGGGTCGCCCTTTCAAAACAGAGATGCGGAGAAATATCTATATAAGGCGTGGTGAATTTGTGGAATTCGTAGCCACACACAGCTCCGGAGGCTAGGTCGTTGGGTGTCATTAAGCCGGAGATGACATGTTCTTGATTGGACATGACAGCAGAGGCTACGGGGAGAAAGTGAGGAGGGAAAAAGAATCATCCATGATTGAATGGCGGAGCAGACTCGATGGACCAGGCGGCTTAATTCTGCTCCTGTGTCTTATGGTTTTATGTTCTGAGTGAAGGGCAGACCAGGCGCAATGGGCCGAATAACCACGCCTCCTCCTGTTTCTTATTTTATAAAACAGTAGTTCCGCTTTGCGCCTTGTCCTCCCTTGGCCTTCAGCCGGTGGATTGCACAGGGGAGCGGTGTGAGCTCCGGAGATCAGTCGGCAGCCGCTGCGGTTATTTCATGTTCCTGTTATTTATTGCTATTTATTTTTATTTTTATGTGCACAGTTTATTGTCTTCCGCACTCTGGCTGATCTTTCACTGATCCAGTTATAGTTACTATTCTGTCGATCTTCTCTGTGTCCGCAGCAAAATGCTTCTCGGGGTTGTATGTGGTGAGTTATCCGTACTCTGATCATAAAATTTACTCTGAAGTTTAAGTTTCGGGGAAATTCCTTCGATTCCGAGAACAAACTGTGACTGACATCTCCAGCTCCCGGTAGCAGCCCGTCAGTCACACTTACAGCCAATCAGCGACACCGCTGGGAGAGTGTTGCTCCCATTGGCTAACTACCAGTGGGCGGGAAGGTGAATGTTTGGAAGTGAGAGCGAGTGGACACTGGGAGAGGCCGGAGATTGGGAGCTAAATGTCGGGGAACGGATGCAACACCGGCCGGGTGAATCCTTCCCATGGCAGAGATTCCGTGAGATGATTCATCTGAACGGAGGGTGGCCGGTATTTTCCTGCCGAGAATCAGGGGCCTTTTGTCGGGAGTTTCCTCCCAGACCTGTCTCCGGCTGCTGGGAGCCCGGATCTGACCCGCAACGGCAGCCGATGGATCTCCGGTGCTCTCAACCGGACGGGCTGAAACCCAAGGGAAAACAAGGCGCAATTTCATCCTTTAGAAAATAAGAAACTGCAGCAGGCGTGTCCATTCGGCCCCTTGCCCCTGTTCTGCCTTTCACTCCGATCATGGCTGATCTTTGACCTCAGCGAAAATTTCTTGCAACGTTCCCATCATCGCTGAGTCCTTCAATATTTCTTGTGCATTTAGAAACCTTGTGGGGAAAAATCCAAAGATTTGACGCACTCCTCATTTGAGTCCTGTCAGCTGACATCGGATTCTAAGTCTGTGACCTTATTCAACACTCATTGAAGAAAAACGCCATTTCTGCCCCACCCTTTCAATACCCGGTGAGACTGTGTCTGTCTCAGTCAGACCACCTCTTATTTCTCTAATTTTGAGACAGGCCCAGTCAGTGTAATCTCTCTGAGGACGCTACCGCACCCCCCAAATCAATCTCTGAAACCTTCACTTCATTCCCTTCATCCCACAAGCTGACTCCGGGAGGGAGACCAGACCTGTGCACAGTGTTCCATGTACGCTCTCTGAAGGACCCCATATACCTCCAGAGGAGATCTTTATTCTTCTATTCAAACCTTCCTTCCCATTCAATGCTCTTCATTTAATATCCAACTCAAACAGTGAACAGACACGACACAGCCTCAGCCATGAATTTAAAGGGCAGGTGTTGCAACAGTTTGAGCTTCATACCGGGGGCCACGGAGCAAGCAGGAGCAACAAAAGGAGGAATGTGGGAGTGTTGTATGTCTGAGCCCAGCTGAGTGTGCTTGTGTATCAGAATCGGAATCAGGTTTAATATCACCGGCATATGTGCTGAAATGTGTTGTTTTGTGACAGCCGTACATTGCAATACATAGTAATAAAAATTTTAAATCACAATAATTATTTATAAAAGTAAATTCAAAACGTAGTGCAAAACCGGAGGGAAAATACTGAGGAAATGTTCTTGAGTTCATTGTCCATTCAGAAATCTGATTGTGGGGAAGAAGCTGTTCCTGAACCGGTGAGTGTGAGTTCAGGGTCCTGTACATCCTCCTTGATGGTAGAAATGAGAAGAGGTCATGTCCTGGGTGATGGGGGTCCTTAATGATGGATGTCACCTTTTTGTGGCATCATCTTTTGAATGTGTCCTGGATGCTGTGGATTCCAGTGCCCATGAAGGAGCTGGCTGAGTTTACAACTTTCTGCAGCATTTTCCGATCCTGAGCAGATGTCCTTCGAGATGTTGACAGGCAGGAAATGGAAACTGCTCACCCTTTTCACTTCTGATCCCACGATGAGGACTGGTGTGTGTTCCCTCGACTTCCCTTTCCTGAATCCACAATCAATTCCTTTGTCTTCGTGATGTTGAGTGCAAGGTTGTTGCTGTGACACCACTGAACTTGCTGATCTATCTCACTCCTGTGCTCTTCCTCATCACCATCTGAAATTCCAGCAACAATAGTTGTGTCATCAGCAAGTTTATAGATGAGCCTAGACACAAAGACGTGGTGTAGAGAGAGTGGAGCAGTGGGCTGAGCACGCATCGTTGAGATGTGCCAGTGTTGATTGTCAGCAAGGAGGAGATGTTATTTCTGATCCACACAGACTGGGGTCTCCTGGTGAGGATCCAGTTGCAGAAGGAGGTACAGAGGCCCAGGTTTGGAGCTTGTTGATTACAACTGAGGGTCTGATTGTGTTGAACGCTGAGCTGTAATCATCAGCCTGACTTGTGTATTGCTATTGTCCAGGTGATCTAAGGCTGAGTGGAGAGTCAGTGAGATTGCATCTGCTGTAGACAGATTGTGGCGATCGGCAAATTGCAGTGGGTCCAGGTCCATGCACCGACAGGAGTTGATTCTAGTCGTGACCAACCCCTCAAAGCTCTTCATCACAGTAGATGTGAGCACCACTGGGGGTGATAGTCATGGAGGCAGTTCACCCTGTTCTTTTTTTTTTTGTGTGTGTGTGGGTGTGTGTGTGTGTGTGTGTGTGTGTGTGTGTGTGTGTGTGTGTGTTTCTGTCTCCCTTTAACTGTACAATTTAAAATCTACAAAGTAAATTTATTATCAAAGTTTCAGCATGTCATCATGCACAATCCTAGTTCCATTTTTTTGGGGAAAATTCAGGAAATCCAAGAGCCATAATAGAATCACTGACAGACCGACCCCAACAGGACGGACTAAATGCAAAAGACAATAAGCTGTGAATAGAAAGGAAATAGTAATAACAAATAAATGAGAAATAAAGATGAAGAACATGAGATGAACGGTCCTTGAATGTGAGTCCAGAGGTTGTGGGAACAGTTCAGTGAAGGGGTTACTGAATTTCGGTGAAGTTATGCCCTCTGATTTGAGAGCCTAATGATTCAGGGGTAGTCACTGTCTCTGACCTGTTTGTGTGGGCCTGAGGATCCTTCACCCTCTTCCAGATGGCAGCAGTGAGAACAGAGCATGTCCTTGTTGGTGGGGGTCCTTCCTAATGGATGCTGCTTTCCTGTGACAGCACTCCATAGAGATGTGCTCGGTGGAGGGGAGGGTTTTACCCGTGATGTACTAGGCCATATCCACCACTTTGTGTAGGATTTTCCTTTCAAAGGCTTTGGTGTTTCCATACCAGGCCACGATGCAGCTACTCTCCACCGCACATCTGTAGATGTTTGTCATAGTTTTTGATGTCATACTGAAGCTTTGCAAACTTCATAGGAAGTAGAGGCACTGCCATGCTTTCTTCGTAATTGCACTTAGATTAGATTATGAGGACACTCAGTCCTCGTTTATTGTCACCTTGGAAGTTTTCATCTTCTATTGTTTTACAACATTGAGACAGAGTGGATTCAGATTTGTTTTATTCACACTGATCAATATCCCTTCCTGCCCTGACTAATCAAGAATCCATCACCCTCTTCCATAAAATATACCCAATTACTTGGCCTCCAGAGCAACTCATAGCAACAAATTCCACAGATTCACCACACTCCAGTTAAAGAAATTCATCCTCATCTCCATTCTGAAAGAACAAAACTCGATTTTGAGGCTGTGTCCTCTGGTCTTAGACTCCCCCACTCTAGTAAACATACTCTCCACATTCACTTTATCGAGACTTTTTGATGTTCGATAGATTTCAATGAGGGCCCCTTCATTATTCTGAACTCCAGTGAGTCGAGGCCCCAAACCATCAAATGTTCTTCATCTGACAATCCTTATGAATCCTGAAATATTTTTGTAAACTTCCTTTGAACGCTCTCCAATATAAGTATCTCTGTTCCAGATAAGGGCCCTGAATCTGCTCTCAACAGTCCAAGTGAGGCCACACTTTATAAATACTCAACAACACATCCTTCTTTTTATATTCTCCTACTCTTCAACATAATTTCCTCTCTATTGAGAAAACAGTCTGCACTCTCATTGCTTCTAACAAAGTGGATGATCATACACTTCTCTGAATGATGACTTTCATTCATTGATGTCTTTTGTAAATCTTTTGTACAGGTTAGAAAAGGCAACAAAATTGTGTACGGGAATTTTAAACAGAATATGTCAGTTTGCTATCTCTGCCCAGCTACTTAAGGATTTGCCAGATATTTAACAATATATCAGTGTTGATCCTTGGAGATTAAGAATTATGTCATCACAGCTGGAAACATTCTTTGTGTCTGAGATGAAGTTTTCTGTTGTAACTCAGTGAAATCCACTGGATCCAGGGAGCTCTGAACACACCAGCATTTTGTTCACTGGAGATCAGTTCTTCAACTCAGTGATTGTGCAAGGGATTTACTACATCTGACACTTGCCTTATGAATTGACAAAGAAGTGTGCGAAGGGACACTTCACTCACTCATCTAACCTGCATGCACACCAGCGAGTTCACACTGATGAGATGTTGTTCACCTGCGCTGATTGTGGGAAGGGATTCACTCGGTCATCCAGCCTACTGACACACCGACGAGTCCACACAGGGGAGAGGCCATTCTCCTGCTCCCAATGTGGGAAGAGATTCTCTCATCATCCCACCTTGAGTCGCACAACCGAATTCGCACTGGGGAAACTGTTCAAACAGGCGACAGGCTATAGGCTGGATATTTCACCATCGCAGTTGCTGAATCAAGTTCAAAAGTGACTGTTGGTGCCAAACTCGGCAATCATTGCTGCTGTTTATCAAACCCAGTTCCGCACTCTAGTCACTGGGCGTGGGAGGTATTCCTCAGCTAATGTTCACGTTTAATGGGACTGGAATTTAATGGTTTGGATCTGTGACACAGAAATCAGTTCTAATTTAAATCCTGTCCACATCAACAGAATCTCCTTTCTCTCCCTTGACTATCATCTCCTATAACTGCCACAAGCCCTAAATTTACACTTCCTTGTTAAGCTTCAGAGCGGACAGTGCTGCCGGCCTTTCTGTTGCTTCCAAGCCCCAATGGATTAACTCCCAACCCACCGAGCAGTATCCAACAAGGTGTTCTGCTGAGGAGAATGCCCACAGGACAGCCCTGCACTGTCTTCCTAATGACCCTTACCTCTGCTGGTGGTCACGCTTCTCCTGTCCGAAGTTGTACTCTGGGTGTGGCCATCTCTTCAGATGTTTCATTGATAGTATCTTCAGGCTCCCGAATGATCCTGAGTACATCCAACTCTCTGAACCAGTCAGTCCGGCGCTGTGATTGGGTGCACTTCCTGTAAATGGTCATCGGAAAACTGTCGGATGTCCAAAGTTCCCACATCTGACTGGAGGAGCATCCCATCCTGACTGCTCTGCACCTAAATACACCACTGTCTGAATGAATTAACATATGCAAGAAAACATCGAACGCGAATGGGTCAATGACAGTGGAAGTAGAGTGTTCAATTGCCTGTGTTTTTGCCATGAAGTCGAAGGAATAGAGGCTGCCATTTTGTGAAGCTGCTCTGTAACCCCATTCTGTGAACTGATTGCTATGGGATAACCTAATCAGATCAACTGAACACAAGAAGTTACTGGTATTCCCATTGTAAGCCTGAAATCACTCTCACATAATCTGTGCATTATGTACACTATCAGGTTTGCAGAAGTAATCTCGTTATCTCTGAACCTGAAGTCACTCTGAGATAAGGTGTGTATTACGTACAGTGGCAGTTCTGCAGAAGGAATCTCGATATTTCTGCTGAGAGTCTGAGCGACACAGTTTGTCTGTTTGGAACCATAGTGGAGGAGAACAAAAGAAATTACCTTTGGCATGAAGTTGTGTAGCCCTTGGACTACATCCAATGGAAATCTGTTGGTCATCAGCCTGATGGACTTCAGCCAACAAGAATGAGATGCGTCCTCTGAACTGATAAGAGTTGTTTCAAATGTTTCAAATAAGACTTGTTTCAAAACAAGTAAAGAGTTTCATATGCAAAGGTGTGATAACTCCTGAGACTAACTATCACAAGGAAGAAACCCCATGGAAGGGAATGGAGAAGAAACGATGGATCATTTGGATACAGTGGGATCCCCTGTTTCAATGTTGTGAATTTGAGAAGTGGTCAGGGTGTGGATTAGTACAGAGGGAGCAGTGGAATTCATGTTTTAAGTTGGATGATCTAACTGAAATGAAGAGAGAAAAAACTGAAACTGGTGGAGGAATTGTGTAAGTGTAGGGAAGAGTTAGAAATTCTGGCAGAGCAGCATCAGGTGAATTTGATCCACATGAGTCAGTTTCAGGCTCAGTGTGAAGCGTTAACAAGAGAAAATGAGAAAACAGAAGAGGAGGATAAACAGGCGGATACAGAATTAGAGAAAGGAAAAGTCAGGGTCGGGATTTACGGCTGTTACGAATGTCATGAAGAAATCGGCAGCTGAGAAGAAAGGCTGCGCTGATCGCAAGTGTTTAAAACAGATGGAAAATCTGCAAAGTGAACTCTCAGCTCGGAGAGGAGTGATATGTGCGAGGACGGACGATGATGGTGATGCAGATTGGGGTGATTTAGCGTATGAAGCGACGCTTGTATCTCACACCGAGTTGCTCTCTTCAGTCACCTGATGATGTAATCGTAGCCTTTGCCCAGGGGCAGATATGGTCAGGTAGTGCCCAACCTTCTCAGAGTGTTTCAACATTTAATCACTACACTGTCCAGCTGGTGGATCTGAAGTGAGGGCCAAGTCACTGCCCATCTGTTCCTGACCTCGAGCTCAACCCCTCTCTCCAGCTCCATACCCAGTAAGGGGCTCTTTCTGCTCCCTCCCCCATCCTGCCAGCTGCTTGCTTCTTGCTCTTTTCATCAAGGCCCAGCACAGACAGCTACCTCCATGCTGGCCGTGCCGGGAACCCACTACAGTCGATCTCCATGAGGAACAGCCACGCCTGCCATCCTTTGTCCCTCCACTCCGGGACTAACAGTGTCAAAGCCAGGATTATTGGGGAAGAGGCCCGCCTCCCAGCAGGTTTTTCCGAGAGTGGATGGAACATTCAACACCCAGTGCCCCAATGGCGCCTGTAGTAATGGAGGGACTGCAGGACACACCAGAGCCGGGGGTGTGGGGCGTGTGTGACACGGTCCCTTTGACGTGGCCCAATTGAGTGCTGGAGTGGTGAATGAGAGATGATTCTCGAAAGCTTTCCTAGTGCATTCAGCAGACAGGACAACTCACGGTTCAGCTGAAACAGAGAAAGGGAAGCTAACCCGTCTCTGTCTAACTTCAGCTTTCCCTTCAGCCCTGCCGGAGGAACAGGCACCCGCCCAGGGGACACAGGTTGATGTACAGAAGACACCATTAGAAGCTGCTGGACTAATAGAAGTGACAGTGGAGGTTTTGCATTACTGCAGACAGTGGAAAGGGAGGAACCTATATCTGTGACGAGGTTGTGGCCGGTTTTCTCGAGTGTTTTGGATCCTACTTTGGATACGCAGAATTTGACTCCGTGACAGAGTAGGAACTGGCCGAGGAACTTGGTATCGCACAGTACCGAGGACAGCAGAAGGGTGTGTGAAATGATTGATCCATTCAAATCCCACACATGCTGAAGCATGGGCTCTCAGAAGGATGATGCGAATGAGGGAAAAGGAAGTAAGGGAGGAAGGTAAGGGGAAACAGGGTTCTGAATCGACCCTATCACAGAACAAGGTGTGCAGTGGCAGAATGAAGGGAGACAGGTTGCTGATCAGGATGAGCTGCCACCGGGCTCAACAGCGCCGCCTAATGGCTGGGTAGTCAAACACGTGGTTGGAACTCTTATGATTGGAACTGTTATGATTACTGGATCCCCAAAGAAATGACGCAATTCTAGACACAAAGTTTATTTTGCCGTTGTTTGCCCACAGCCCAGATGGGTTGGGATTTGTGAGGATGTAACAATGGCCCATTGCCCCTGGAAGGACAATTGTGTTACCGACAATGCATTGCCCATGGTGCGGATGAAAAGCCACGACTTGTATCCAGAGTTACCTATGGGGAGCCCAAGTTGATGTGCGATCACCACATGGTTGGATGGTGCAGCTGGACCGCTTGTAGAAACTAAAGTAGGAATCAGCCCCGTAAACTTTATTTGGAATTCCGGAGGCTCTTAAACACCCTAAACATGGCCACGTTCAGTGCAACACTCTGGGAAAGAGAAGATACGGGACTGAACCGAAGGGATAAATTGAACTCGATGTCTGTGGATACGTGTATAGTCAGGCAGAAACAATGGGTCGATCCACACAGAGACACAGAAATACGCTACACAGAACTGCACTTCCTTATCCGCCTCTCCAGTACTCCGCCGTGTTCTTTAACACATACTTGGTGATATGATTGAAACATACTCAACCCCCTACTAGACTTTATGATCATGTATTCGGGTTAAGGGTGGTCCTGGACGAGCACCGAAATGTTCTGACTGTGACTAAGTCAGTGAAGATGTTGTCGGGTTTTCTGGATATGAAAGTGTTTATTCACCATCACAAGCAGATCTTTTCTTGGCGACCCCGTCGTTCGAGTCCCCCAAACACAAACTAATCCAAGTGTTTATACTCTCGAGGACAATGGTAACAGTAGGTGATTCAATACAATTTGACAAGCTACAATGACATAATTTACTTCAGTATTATGTTTCTCAAATGGCTCCATTGAAGTACATATTAACAGTGGGATCACATTGAATTGATAAGAAACCAGTGAAGGTTCAGTCACCTTTGTTGGGACAAACTAATTCACACAAACAGTCCAAACATTACACTAGTTAATTATTTAACCGCAATCTGTCACCACGGACATTGCACCTGCCTGACATAATTGTTTTGTAAATAATTTTAAAACAGTTATTTAAATCTGTTGAAATGAGTCCCTGTGGAGCCGCTAAATGTATTTAAACCGCAGGCATTTGCTGCCTTAACATTTCATTCCGAGAGATCGCCTGTAGCACAGTGAGGACAGGTCATTGGACAGAGAAAATGCCTGCATTGTTCGATAGGTACATTAATGTGGATAAAATATTGTACGTGTTCATTGCCGTCATTGGAGTTCCTGGTGAGTGAGCAGAGCAATTCATGTTTGGTATTTCTGTGTGTTAACCATGTGAATCTGTGACAGGCAGCTCCCTCGCAAGCTGTGACTGGGATGGGTTTACATTGCAAAGGTCACTCTTTCTGAGTTATTGATCAGAGAGAAACCCTGGTCCTGTGTTTCACGTCTGCCCGTGGAGTCTGTCACAGTCAGATCTCACCGCCTGTCGGTTAATAATCGGGTCTGATCACCTGAACCAGTGTCCGCGGATCTGCTGACGAGAGTTATCGAATTGAACTGCGCTGTGGAATTAATCCATTAACGGAGCCGCTCAGCCTCAGGTTACTGAGTTGTTCCTGCTTTCCCTCTGAGACGCGTCGTAAATTGCACCGCTTCGTCCTGTAGAAAAGTCTCGGCCCAAAACCAAAGTATGTTTACTTCCATGTACAGTTTGCTGCCTGACCTTCTGAGTCCCTACAGTATTTTGTGTGTGTGTATCCCTTCCCTGCCTCATCAGATGCTGAGTTTCCAGAGGCCTGATCAGTTACGGTTAAATCAGTGACACCGGCCACGTTAGTGACTGGAATCGGGATCAGCACCGATTTTTGTTGTTCATGCTGATCGTTTTTATCGCCGGCGATTGTCCACACATTGTCTTATCTCCACACTGAACAAGGCAGGTCAGAGAAAGTGTGACCCATTTGATTAGCAGCCGTTCATAGACTGCAGCGCTGCAGACCTTTAGCTCAAACCCGATCCCTTGAGGAATGGGGTGAGTAATACCCAGTGCCTGTTCTCTCTCTCTCTCTCTCTCTCTCTCTCTCTCTCTCTCTCTCTCTCTCTCTCTCTCTCTCTCTCTCTCTCTCTCTCTCTCTCTCTCTTCCGCCCCCCCCCCGACTGTCTTTCTCCAGTGAATTTATTGGCGATTGTGATCCTGTCCCGGGGAAAGTGCGGCCTCTCTACCTGCACCACTCGCTACCTGTTGGCCATGGCAGCGGCGGATCTACTGACCGTTGTCACCGAGGTCATTTTCATTCGAATCAAAGGGTATTACTTCCGGTGGAGTTTTCTGAGCATCACCCCTGTGTGCAGTGTTCTCGATGTACTGAGCTACGCAGCCACACACTGTTCTGTCTGGTTCACCGTCACTTTCACCTTTGACCGGTTTGTTGCTGTATGCTGCCAGAAGCTGAAAACAAAATATTGCACCGGGAAAACTGCAGCTGTGGTTCTAACAGCAACCGGTGTACTGTCCTGTCTGAAAAACATTCCCCGGTACTTCATGTGGGAACCCAGAGTGACCATCGACATTGTACCGTGGCTCTGTGATCCCAGGGACAATGTCTTCACTGACCCCGGCTGGGTAGCATATGACTGGTTCGATACGGTTTTAACTCCGTTCCTCCCTTTCGCAGCGATCCTGCTGCTCAACGCTCTGACCGTCAGGCACATTTTAGTGGCCAGTCGGGTCCGTAAGGGGCTGATGGGTCAGAGCAAGGGGGAGAACCGCAGTGACCCGGAGATGGAGAGCAGGAGGAGGTCTGTGGTTTTACTCTTCACCCCCTCCGGCAGCTTCATCCTCCTGTGTATGACATATGTTGTAAATTTCATTTATTACCAGGTCTCAGGGGAAGGATTCGAATTCAATGATTCGGAATGGATCTTTATTTAAGTCGGGTTTTTGCTGAGCAATTTCAGCTGCTGCACAAACACATTTATTTACGCAGTGACTCAGTCAAAATTCAGGGAGCAGATCATTATGGTGGTGAAATATCCGATCACCTCGGTGTTTCAGTTTATGATTAAAGTCGCGTCCTGATCACAAGCCGCAGGCGGTCGCAGTATCTCCAATCGGGACCCCAGCTACTCACATTCACCGCCTGATCTCGCAGTTGTTATTCCGGGGCTGATTGTCCCATCGACCGACAGGTCTGGGACATTAGGATAGTGTGCTTCTGGGGAGGGGCAAACCACCGTCCTGGACTCTCCAGATGTCAGTCAACGAACGTCTCTGGAATACCAGCCACCCATTGGTCTGTGAATATGTCCATCTATGCCCATTCCTGCCCACCAGTCTCACAAACGGACTTTCCCACCAGACAGCGGCAGTTCTGGTCTGATGCTGGTTGGAAAACCCAGTGTCAAACAAACCAGTTTCCTCCTTCCTTTTGAATGATTGTCTACCGTGAATAAATAGAGCGGGCTTTGGATACATGGCGGTTGACACTCTAACTCAATGCGCGTTCCCGCCACTAACTGTATTGGACTATGAAGTTTTCCAGCACGACGTAAGGAATAATTCATTATAGTGGCCAATTCAGGTCGTATCCATATAATTCCTCCCATCTTGTTTTTAACCACTTCTCCCATGAACCCAACACTGTTAGGTATTTAAAAGCTCTCTCACCTTATGCCCAGTATCCCACGAGATTTAACATAAGCCGCTAATTCTTAACCCTGCAAACACTAAAACAGGTTCTGATTTGCAAAGTGGAAGGTCTTTATCCACCGTTGAACTTTTAATATATTTTTTAACTAAACAGTCAAGGCGCTCATTCCCTCAGTACCTCCACGTGCAGGGGCCCAGCAGAAGAAAACGTACAAAACAATACTTCGCGTATGTTTGATGAGCTTCCAACAGTAAAGCTGACCAACTGCTACTGTCCAGCTAGTTCCAGACTGACCAAACTTTTTAAAATTCATCAAAACCGAAAAAGGCCTCTGAACAAATTACAACTTTACATGGACAAATGTCCCCCACTCAGTCTAAGCCTAAAAATGATGGCCACACATTCTGCTGTTTATAGCGATAAATGGTTGGTAAGTTCTTTCTTTGTTGTTACTTTTAATTTGGGCTCAAAAAACAGCCACACCATCATTCCCAGATAAATTGCCTTTTGATTCCTCTGCAGCAAATTGTTAACATTTCATAATAATTTTCTTTAAGATATTAATGAACCAATAGGTCCTGAAGCATAACGAAGTCCTTGGACTTCATTAAATTGTGAGACCTAAGATCAACTAGTCACAGGCAGAACAAAGTGAGGTTTCGAGAATGTGACAGTGCGCCATATTGGATAATCCAACATTCCCATCTTCCCAGCCTGATAGATCCCAGCCACCTAAACCTAAACCTAAAAGCACTTTCGTATGATGTTCCAAACAGTCCTGTAACACAACTTTAACAGGAAGATTTTTTTCTGTCCCCTCAGATTAATCCAGCATGTTAGCATAACTGGAATATTCGCAATTCAAAGGGTAGTTGTCCGATTTCAGACAGTTAATCCGAAACAGGAGACGACCTTACTGCACCACCATGCAATCTTAAAGCCTGTGCTTGTATCACTTCCAAGTATTTTGAATTTCAAAATGTAGCTAATCCATAAGCCGTACAGCCATAATAAAGAACAGACCTAACGAAACCAGTGGAATGGACTGGTTTATATATTTCTGCTGTAGGTATTTCATTTAGCAGTTCGGTAAGAGCAGTCTGTTCTGCTTTCCGCCTGTTTGCGTTATTGTTGAATTTAACGGATGACGAGGAATGTGTGCTGTCCAATTAGGATGGCGGAACTTTGGGGAGGTTTTCCTCCCGGGCAGGGGACACTGAGGTTGGGACTGGGGACTTGTTCGGGGGGAGATGGAGGGAGAAGACACTGGAAAGAGCAGGTCGCAGGATTCAACCCAGTGAGGGACCGGGATTCGACGAAGCCAGGGGCCAAGATCGATTGAGAACCAATGAATGTGGTGAAACTTTGAGCTCCAACTTGTGCATATTACTTTTTGTTTTGCTTTACTAACCTTTTAGTTAATTCAGATTCCTAGATACATTTACTTTAATCGTATGCAGGGTACTGTCACTAGAACAGTGGAATATAACGGCACGGTCCAGGCCCTTCAGCCCTCGATGCTGTGCCGACTCATATATTCCTTTAAATATACTAAACCCACACTGCCCCGTAACCTTCTATTTTCCTTTCATCCATGTGCCTGCCCAAGAGGGTCTTAAATACCCCTAATGTTTTAACCTCCACCACCATCGCTGGCAAATCATTCCAGGCACTCACAAACCTCTGTGTAAAAGACTTACCCCTGAAGTCTCCCCTAAACTTCCCTCCGTACATATGCCTTCTGGTGTTTGCTATTCGTTCTCTGGGAAACAGGTACTGGCTATCCACCCTATCTATGCGTCTCATAATCTTGTAGACCTCTATCAAGTCCCCTCATCCTTCTACATTCCAAAGAGAAAAGTACCAGCTCTGCTAATCTTACCTCAGAAGACATGTTTTCCAATCCTGGTAAATCTCCTCTGCAACCTCTTCAGAGCTTCCACATCCTTCCTATAATGAGATGACCAGAAATGAACACAATAATCTAAATGTGGTCTCATTAGAGATTTGTAGATTTGCAACATGACCTCTCTAGTTTTTACCTCAATCCCGCTATTAATGAAGCCTTGCATCCCATAGGCCTTCTTAGCTATCCTATCAACCTGTGCAGCGACCATCAGGGATGTATGACAATAGACGATAGACAATAGGTGCAGAAGTAGACCATTCGGCCCTTGGAGCCTGCACCGCCATTTTGAGATCATGGCTGATCAATTACTATCAAGACCCTGTTCCTTCCTTGTCCCCATATCCCTTGATTCCCCTATCCATAAGATACCTATCTAGATCCTTCTTGAAAACATCCAGAGAACTGGCCTCCACTATCTTCCGAGGCAGTGCATTCCAGACCCCCACAACTCTCTGGGAGAAGAAGTTTTTCCTTAACTCTGTCCGAAATGACCTACCCTTTATTCTCAAACCATGCCCTCTGGTACTGGACTCTCCCAGCATCTGGTACATATTTCCTGCCTCTATCTTGTCCAATCTCTTAATAATCTTATATGTTTCAATAATAATCTTATATGTTTCAAATTCTTATATGGATTTGTACCCCAAGGTCCCTCTGTTCATCCACACTCTTAAGTAACCGACCATTAACCCTGTGCTCAGTCTTCTGGTTTGTCCTTCTAAAATGCATCACCTCACACTTATCCGGATCGTACTCCATCGGCTACTTCTCTGCCAAAGTCTGAATCCTTTCTATATCCTCTTATAACCTTCGACAAACAACAGCTCCATCCACCACTCCTGCAATCTTCGTGACACCCGCAAAGTTACACACCAATCCTTCCGCCTCTTCATCTAGGTCATTTATAAAAATCACGAAGAGCAGGGGTCCCAGGACAGATCCTTGTCGCACTCCACTAGTTACCGTCCTCCAGGCAGAATACTTTCCTTCCACTACTACCCTCTGCTTTCTTCATGTAAGCCAATTTTTTTCCCAAACAACCAAGGTACCACTGATCCCATGCCTCACGACTCTCTGGATGAGTCTCTGCTGGGGGATCTTATCAAATACGTTGCTACATTCCATGTAGACCACATCTACCGCCCTACTCTCATCGATTTCTTTTGTTACCTCTTCAAAAAAACTCAGTTAGGCTCGTGAGGCATGACCTTCACTTCACAAAGCCACGTTGACTATTCTTGAGCAGACTGTACTTCTCCAAATGCCCGTAGATCCTCTTCTGAAGAATCCTTTCCAATAGTTTGCAGATTATAGTTCCCAGGATTCTCCCTATTACCTTTCTTCAACAAGGAAACTATAGTTGCCATTCTCCAATCCTCCAGCACCTCTCCTGCAGCCAAAGAGGACTCAAAGATCATAGATACTGCTCCTGCGATCTCTTCTCTCTCTTCCCACCGCAACCTGGGGTATATCACGTCCTGCTCTGGGGACTTATCAATCGTGATGTTTTTAAGAAGATCCAACACTTATTCTTCCTTAATCTCCACATCGTCCAGCACACAGAGCTAATCTATTTCGACCTCACCCTGACCAATGTTCTTTTTACTTGTGAATACTGAAACAAAGTATTAATTTAGGGCCTCCTCAACCTCCTCCTCCTGCAGGCAGATGTTGCCTTCTTTATCCTTTAACGGCCCCACCTTCGTTATTGTCATCCTTCTGTTCTTCACATACGCTTAGAACGCCTTGGGATTCTCCTTAATCCGACATGCCAAGGCCTTATCATACCCTTTCTAAGTCCTTTCGTAAGCTGCTTCCTGGCTACTCTATATTCCTCTGTATATCCCTCCTGCTTCCTGCTTCTTACATCTAACATTTGCTTCCTGCTTCCTCTTGAAGAGTTGCCTTACGTGTTTTGTCAGCCACGGTTCTCTTTTCCTAACATTTCTTCCTTGTCTCAGTGGGAATAACCTATCCGGAACCCAGCACAACTGGTCCCTAAACTTCCTCCGCATTACATCTGTGCTTTGACCCTTGAAGACCTGTTTCCAATTTACTCTCGCTAGTTCCTGCCTGATCCCTTCATAGTTAGCCCTTCCCCAGTTAAGCACTTTCCCATTTTCTCTGTTTTTATCCTTTTCCATAGCTATGCTGTCTGTCATTTCGTGGCGCTAATTTGTAAATTTGAAAATATAATTGAGACAGGTTTTTTTATAACAATTAAAACATTTATTAAACACTGCTAAAAAAAAACCCAAAAGTAAACAAACGACTAACTTAACCGGAAGTCGACTGCTGTACGGCAGCTTCAACAATTCTTCAAGCGAGAAATGGGAACTCAGTTCTTTAAAGTAGTATTGTAAAAAAAGTCCAAAATGATTTACACAGTCAGTGAGGAGAGACTTTCCTTGGAGTGTCACGAATCCCGTGACCGGGTTACAAAAGCAGCAGAAATGGAATACACGTTGGAGTCTGGTATTACTGTAAACTAATGGTGTTTATTAGTAAACTAAGTAATACAGTACTGTAAAATGCAAATATATGGAACAGGTTAGCAATGATATATACAGAAACGTGCAAATATGAATCAAAACCAAGCTTTTTCAAAGTCTAGGGGTAAATGAATAGTCTTACGATGGCGTAGAGTTCAGTTCAGTTCAGTTTAGTTTAGGTCGAGGTAGTTGTTGGTGTACCGTTGGGGGGAGACTTCCTGTGCTGTTAATGTGCTGTTAATGTGTTAATGTGCTGTTAATGTCACCGACTGTGACCCCGTACTTAGCACGACCGTTCTTCAGTGGTAGGCTTGTCAACCAGGCAAGGGTGGACACACAAACAAGCCCACACCGGCCGCTCCTTCACACACTGTGAGCCTCTGATCGATTCCCCCGAATGAATCCTCCAAACCCCCACCTTCACGTGGGTGCACAACGCTCTTTCAGTGTCCCGTGGTGTGTCTGCTTGTGTCTTCGCAGACCTGCTTTTTATCTGCCCTTGCAGGGTAACGGACGTTCATCAACTGTCCATCACCTTGTCCCGCCTTGCTGTCTCAGCACGAATCCACCCAAGCAGACAAAGAAAGTGTCATTGGAGCAAAGGTAAACAGTTAGCGAGGAAGCAATAATACTAAAATCTCTCTCTCTCTCTCTCTCTCTCTCTCTCTCTCTCTCTCTCTCTCTCTCTCTCTCTCTCTCTCTCTCTCTCTCTCTCTCTCTCTCTCTCTCTCTCTCTCTCTCTCTCTCTCTCTCTTTCTCTCTCATTGGCAGCATAGTTCACAGGGTTAGCTCTTGACCCCATCTCAGCCTCATTTGCTCATCACATCCCCCACCCTTTTAAGAAATTTTCCGGGTGTTGGGGTAAAAATTCAAATATTAATGCACATTACAGAGTCAAATATAATGCATCAGTAGTCATTAACCAAAGACTAACGCGGATATAATTTCAAATATAACATATAGATAAACAATCAGCAATTACATTGTCAGTCCCCTTTACATGTTGGATCTTCACATTATAATGTTGTAACATTAGGCTCCAACTCCAATTCTTAACCTTCATATTAGTCAAAAATACCAATGGATTGTGGTCAGTATAAACTATTAATGGCTTCTGTGTCGGACAAATGTAAAGCTCAAAGTGCTGTAACGCCAGAATAAGTGACAGTAATTCTTTCTGTACAGAGGAATACTTTCTCTGGCACACATTAAACTTTCTAGAGAAATAAGCCACTGGGTGTTCAATTTCGTCCTCGTCTTTCTACAACAATACTGCCCTGCAGCCTCGTCACTAGCATCCGTTGCTAGTGAGAAGGGTTTCGAAATATCAGACACTTTTAACACAATATATATTTTTCACAATGGTAACACAATACATATTTTTCAGCCTCTCGAAGGCTTCTTGGCAAGGGCCACTCCACACAAATTTTTCATTCTTTTGCAAGAGCTTGGTAAAATGGAGGGCGATATCGGCAAAGCTTTTACAAAACTTTCGACAGTACCCCACCATTCCCAGATACCTTCTCAGAGCTCTCTTATTAGTCAGGACGGGAACTTCAAAAATGCCCTGTACCTTAGCCTGCATCAGAGCCCGCTGCTCCTGACCTACCACATACCCCAGATATGTGACCGTAGAGTGGCCGAACTCTGAGATTGGCTTCAGACAGCCGTTTTAACAGTTCCTCCATAGCCACAATGTGCTCGTCCCACGTATTACTCCAGACCACTAAGTCGTCAATATAAGATCCTATGTTCTTTAAATCTCTAATCGCTGAGTCAATCATCCCTTGAAATGTCCCTGGAGTGTTTTTCATTCCAAAAGGCAAGACATTGTACTCATATAACCCTGATGGTGTGACAAATGCTAAAATTTCTCTAGCTTTGTCAGTTAAAGGAACACACCAGCACCCTTTTAGCAAGTCAATCTTGGTGATGTATCTAGCCTTCCCCACTCTATCAATGCAATCATTTACCCTTGGGATAGGATAAGCATCAGTCTTTGTGATGGCGTTTACTTTCCTGTAATCTGTACAGAATTTTACACTACCATCATAAACAACCACACACGCAGATGCCCAGTCCGAGGTAGATCGCCTAATAATAGCTGTAGCAAACATGTGTTCAATTTCACTTTCCACTAATTTGCACTTTTCTAAATTCATCCTACAGGGGTGTTGCTTAATAGGCTGGGCTGCATTAACAATAACATCATGTACTGAGACCGGACATCTCCGAGCAACATCTGGACATAAGTCTGCATGCCGGTTAATTAGTTTTGTCAGCTGTACTCTCTGACAGACCTTTTCAGCAATGCTGGTCAAAACAACGGAATTCTCCAGTCTGGTGGCCACTATATTTATTTTTTTTCAAAATGCTCTTGCCCCTCATTAGCAGTTTCCACTGCCTCATATTTTTTTTCGTGACAGCACTGCCTGGTGCTGCCTCAGGGCCATGATAAGCTTTTAACATATTGATATGGACTAACTCAGTTGGCTTGCGCCGATCAGGGGTTTCAATGACATAGTTCAAATAGTCCATCTTCTTAATTACCTTGTACAGACCTTGGAATCTCGCCTGCAGAGGGTTGGTCATCAAGGGAGATAAAACCAGGACCTTATCACCAATCTGAAACAGCTGTTATCGTGCTCGTTTATACAGCATTCTGACTTGGGAGTCTTGGAAAATTTTCTTTGCAAGGTCACATATCTTACTAAGCCTCTCACGGAATTTTGAAACAGAGTCAATCACATTGACATGCACTGTCCGGTTAGACTATTTCTCTTTAACAAAGGTCAGAGTTCACTTGGGCCTATGACCGAAAGCCAGACCGAATGGGCTGAACCGTGTCCCTCACTGCGAACAGCAAGAGAGACAATCCATCATCCCAGTCTCTGATATTCTCCTGGCAGTAGGTTTTGATCATGGTTTTCCGAGTCGAGCAGGACCGCTCCAAGGCCCCTTGGGACTCAAAGTGGTATGCCGAAGACAAAATGTGTTTAACTCCCAGCTCAGACATCATACGTTGGAATGTGTGGGACGTGAAGGTACTCCCCTGATCGGACTGCAATTCCTTTGGCAACTATACCATAGTGAAAAACTTGACAAGTGCCTTTACCACCGCGTGAGCTTTTATACTCCCCAGAAGCACAGCCTCCGGGAATCTAGAGGCAGCACACATAATACTGACGCCCAGCCGCGGTATTAGGCAAGGGACTCACTCAATCTACAATGACTCGGGAGAAATGTTCCCCGAGGGCGTGAATCGGCCGAAGGAATGCCTTAGGAATGGCCTGATTCTGGTCTCCTACAACACCTTCTACAACAATCAAAAATGTTCTTCCTCATATTTAGCTATTAGAATTCTCTCATAACCCTATCTACCGTTTTCCTTACTCCACACCGAGGGGTATCTTGTGGGCCAGGTTCAAAAATTTTGTCCCGATAAACCTTCGGAACTACCACCTGGTGTACAATCGCCCAGTCCTCATTTGCAGGCACTGTAGCCGGTCTCCACTTTCTCATTAATACTCCATCTTTAATGTAGAAATCCCACTGGTTGCTTATTAGTTCCCTTCTCAGAGAGAGTTGTCTCCTTCAAAGCCACAAGTTCCTCATCTTTCCTCTATTCTCTCACAAATTCTTTCCTCGATAATGGTAAATCCACCCCTTCTCCCTTACTGTCCTCATCTTCACAGTCCTCTAAACCCTTGTGATACAGGGAATGTGAAAACGTCTCAGCTAAATCAACGTCCGCCTCAGCTACATGAGTGTTTGTTTCAGCAGCTTTTCCCGCCATGCTTCTGGTTACTGCACAGGCGGGATAAACTTCAGAATCTGTGGGCGGGTCCCCAGCACTTCCAGGCTTACCCGTGAGCTGAACTGTTGGGAACGCATCCCACCCCCACGCCGCCAGGTTATTCCCGACTAAGACATCCACATCACGTATCCGGAGTGCAGACCGCACCCCGATCGTGACTGGTCTGGATATCAAGACTATTCCCGACTAAGACATCCACATCACGTATCCGGTGTGCAGACCGCACCCCGATCGTGACTGGTTTGGATATCAAGACCATTCCCGAGTAAGACATCCACATCACGTATCCGGAGTGCAGACCACACTCCGATCGTGACTGGTCTGGATATCAAGACCATTCCCGAGTAAGACATCCACATCACGTATCGAGACTGAACCCCGATCGCGACTGGTTTGGATATCAAGACCATTTCCGACTAAGACATCCACATCACGTATCCGGAGTGCAGACCGCACCCCGATCGTGACTGGTCTGGATATCAAGACCATTCCCGACTAAGACATCCACATCACATATCCGGAGTGCAGACCGCACCCCGATCGTGACTGGTTTGGATATCAAGACCATTCCCGAGTAAGACATCCACATCACGTATCCGGAGTGCAGACCGCACCCCGATCGTGACTGGTCTGGATATCAAGACCATTCCCGAGTAAGACATCCACATCACGTATCCGGAGTGCAGACTGCACTCCGATCGTGACTGGTCTGGACACTGTCACGTTTCAAACATATTTCATGCAACGGTACCACCTCTATCCCTTTTCCAACCCCTTCTACGACCACGTCACCAGTCTCTGTCTCAGCACTGAATTCCATCACATTGCTTAGGATTAAGGACTGAAAAGCCCCAGTGTCTCTTCAGATTCTCCCTGGCAGTGGGGTTGACCCCTCCTTCACAGATACCAACCCGGTCGAAAGAAATTTCTCACATCCCTCCTGAACTCTGCTCGGCTCCTGTTACTCTCGCAGCGTTTCAGCCGGCTTAATACAGGCATCTGGGGTTGGCGTCATTCCCCTTCCTGTCTCTTTCTTTGGAGCTAGGCGCTTAGATGCTATGTGACCAGTATTCCCACAATTATAACACGTAAAACTGGGGAACTTCCCTCCAGTCTGTGTTTCCTCCTCTTTACCCTTTCCACTAGTCCCCGGCTTATTCTCTCACTTAGCCTGTGGGCTTTCTCTCCCATCCCTACTACCCCTCTGGTAGCTCTTACTTGGAGATAACTTTACCTTGTAGGTTAAGGCGTATTCATCTGCTAACGTGGCAGATTCTGATAGGGTCTTAATCTTCTGCTCATTCAGGTATGACCGGATATTAGAACACAACTTTAAATTCGTCGATTAGGATCAACTCCCTCAGGTGGTCAAAATCCTCATCCGCACTTTCTGCAGCGCACCAACAATCAAAGTGCACACGCTTCTCATCCGCAAACTCCGTACACATCCGTACTGCTTCCTTCAGTCTCTGAACTTTTGTCCAAACGCATCGGGCACCAACTTGTAAGCCCTAAGTAGAGCCTGTTTTGCTTCCTCATAACCATCTGCAGCCCCCGCAGACAACGCCACAGACGCTGAGCCTTTCCTTTAAGTACACTTTGTAAGAACACAGCCCACTTATCACACGGTCACTTTTGATTCACAGCCACTTTTTCAAAATGTAGGAAGTACCGATCAATGTTCGTCTCCTCAAATGGAGGTACCAACCTAATCTCCTGACTAACATTAAACTTCTCCGCACGGTCTGCCACGCTATCGTCACGTTGCCATTTCTCCTTCTCGAACTTCCGCTGTCTTTCTGCTTCCTCTCTCTGTCTCTCTGCTTCTTCCGCCTCTAACTTTAGTCTTTCAAGCATCATCTGTTCCAACCGCACCTGGACCTCCCCTTTCCCCACAGGAAAGTGCTCTAACACCTCGACCTCAAATGCCCTCATCATGACATAATATTCAGCTTTCTTCCATTGTATTTCTACCTTTGCTATCCCTTTTTTGACCTCCGTGAGTTTCAAGGTATCCACCACTTGCCACAACTCACCCTTTTTAGATTTCTTTAATCCCGCAGGGCATGGTCTTGACAGAAAACCCTCAACATCCATTGCTTCTGTTTTCCTTCTGTTTTCCACACACACAAATCAGTCATAAGAATTTACCCCAAGCAATTCAGCAACCCCAATTATACATTCAAAATCCCGGACGAGCGCCCCAATTTGTAATGTACCCCGTGACCGGGTTTACAAACCAGCAGAAATGGAATACACGTTGAAGTCTGGTATTACTGTAACTAATAGCGTTTATTAGTAAACTAAGTAATACAGTACTGTAAAATGCAAATATATGAAACAGCTTAGCAATAATATATAAAGAAACGTGGAAATAGGAAACAAAACCAAGCTCTTTCAAAGTCTCCGGGTAAATTTATACTCTTACGATGACGCAGAGCTCAGTTCAGTTCACTTTAGTTGAGGTCGAGGTAGTTGCTGGTGAACCGTTGGGAAGAGAGAGAGCGCGAGAGGTGATGCCGTTGCCGTCGAACCTTCGGTTATCTTCCTGTCCTGTTACTTTAAAAGGCAGGACTTCTTTTCAGAGTGGTCATTTGAATCGGGAGCAAGTTACAGCTTGTGATTCAGCTGGGAGCTCAGAGAATTCGACCGTGCAGGTAGGATTTAAGCCTACCTGGTCAATACATGTGGAGGAGGGGGAACTGTGCAGGCGCGAGTGACGTCAGCGTCGAGCGCTCACTTTAAAAGGCAGGACTTGTTTTCAGAGCGGGCAGCGGAGTCCTGGGCTTTGGCTAAGTGGGCTTCGGCGTAAGGGGACTTCGGTAAGCTTGTGTGATTGCTCGCTGAGGGGAAGAAGGTAAGGTCGCTAGGTGCTTTTTAAACTTATTCTATTAATCCAGTTCAGGTATGGGGGAGACAGTCAGAGCAGTGGTGTGCTCCGTATGCAGTATGTGGGAGGTCAGGGTCAACACAGTTGTCCCTTATGACCACACCTGCAAAAGGTGCGTCCAGCTGCAGCTCCTATCAGACCGAGTTAGGGAGTTGGATGAACTACGGATCATTCGGGAGGTGGAGGCAGAGATAGATAGGAGTTATCAGGAGGTAGTCACACCAAAAAACCAAGAAGTAGGCAGATGGGTGACGGTCCAGAGAGGCAGGGGGAGCAGGCAGAGAGAGCAGAGCACCCCTGCGGCCATTCCCATTAACAATAAGTATACCGTACTGGATACTGTTGATGGGGATAACCTACCAGGAATGAGTTGTAGTGGTCCTGCCTCTGGCACAGAGGTTGAACACTCAACTAGAAAGGGGAGGAGGGAAGAGAAGAGAGCGATAGTTTTAGGGGACTCTTTAGTTAGGGGGGCAGATAGGAGATTTTGTGGGTCAGATCGGGAGTCTCGGATGGTATGTTGCCTCCCTGGTGCCAGGGTCCGGGACATCTCAGATTGGGTGCAGGCTATTCTTGAGAGTGAGGGCATGATCCCAGATGTAGTGGTCCATGTAGGGACCAATGATGTAGGTAAGTTGAGTGAGGGGGTCCTGCTTAGAGAGTTCAGGGAGTTAGGAGTGAAGCTGAAAGGCAGGACCTCCAGGGTGACAATCTCGGGATTGCTACCTGTGCCACGTGCGAGTGAGGAGAAGAATAGAATGATTATGCACATTAATATGAGGCTGAGAGCATGGTGCAGGAAGGAAGGGTTCAGGTTTTTGGATAATTGGTCTTTGTTCCAGGGACATTGGGATCTGTTTCGAAGGGATGGTCTACATCTGAACCGGAGGTGTACTAACATTCTTGCAGGAGTACTTGCCAGTGCTGCTCGGGGGGGGGGGGGCTGTTAAACTAGATGTGCAGGGGGCAGGGATCCAGATCCAGAGGGTTGGTCAGAAGGTGCATGGGGTTAAATGTGTACAAGGTTTGGGTGATCTTGAGAAGGTCATCAAAATTCAGGGTGCAATTTGCCCGATGGAAGTTCAAGGAGATGGGTTAGGTACAGTAGACAGTGTTTTAAGCAAAGAGAGGAGGAATGGGCTAAGAATTCTATACTTGAATGCGCGTAGTGTCAGAAATAAGACAGATGAGCTTGAAGCTCAGATGAAAATGGGGAACTACAATATTGTTGGGACTACGGAGACATGGCTGCAAGGGGATCAGGCCTGGGAATTGAGTGTACCAGGGTATACGTGCTATCGTAGAGACAGAAATATGCGAAGAGGGGGTGTGTTGGCCCTATTGGTGAGGAATGAGATTCAGTCCTTAGCAAGAGGTGACTTGGGAACAGGGGAAGTAGAGTCTGTGTGGATTGAGCTGAGGAACAGTAAGGGTAAAAAGACCCTAATGGGTGTTGTGTACAGGCCCCCAAACAGTAGCGTGGATATTGGGTACAAGTTGATTAGGGAGTTAACATTGGCATGTGCTAAAGGTAATGCAGTCGTTATGGGAGATTTCAACATGCAGGTGGACTGGGAGAATCAGGTAGGTGCTGGACCCAGGATAGGGAGTATGTGGAGTGTCTAAGGGATGTATTTTTGGAACAGCTTGTGCTTGAGCCAACCAGGAACGAGGCTATTTTGGACTTGGTGATGTGTAATGCACAGGAATTGATAAGTGATCTTGAAGTAAAGGAGCCATTAGGAAGTAGTGATCATAACATGATAAGTTTTTATCTACAATTTGAGAGGGATAAGGGTTGATCAGAGATGTCAGTGTTGCAATTAAATAAAGGAGACTACGGAGCCATGAGGGAAGAGCTGGACAAAGTTAAATGGGCGGATGCCCTGGCAGGAAAGACAGTGGATCAGCAGTGGCAGATATTCTTGGGCATAATACAAAAGATGCAAATGCAGTTCATTCCAATGAGATGGAAGGATTCAAAGAGGGAGAAGGGGCCACAGTGGTTGACAAAGGAAGTCGGAGATTGTATAGCATTAAAGAAAAAGAAGTATGACAGGGCTAAGATGAGTGGGAATACAGATGATTTGGAAAGTTTTAAGGAACAGCAGATCTTAACTAAAAAAGCAATACGGAGAGAAAAAATCAGGTATGAGCTCAGTCTAGCCAGGAATATAAAAGGGGATAGCAAAAGCTTTTTTAGCTATGTGAAGAGAAAGAAGATAGTTAAGAACAATGTTGGCCCCCCTTGAAGAATGAATTGGGAGAAATTGTTATGGGAAACAGGGAAATGGCAACAGAATCTAATGCGTACTTTAGATCTGTCTTCACCAGGGAGGACACAAGCAATCTCCCAGATGTATGGATGGGCCAGGGTCATAAGATATCAGAGGAATTGAGACAGATTGACATTAGGAAAGAAACTGTGATAGTAGACTGGTAGGACTGAAGGCTAATAAATCCCCGGGTCCAGATGGTCTGCATCCGAGGGTTCTAAAAGAGGTGGCTCAGGAAATTGCGGATGCATTGGTAATCATTTTCCAATGTTCCTTAGATTCAGGATCAGTTCCTGAAGATTGGAGAGTGGCTAATGTTGTCCCACTTTTCAAGAAGGGAGGGAAGGAGAAAACGGAGAACTATCGCCCTGTTAGCCTAACGTCAGTCGTGGGGAAGATGCTTGAGTCCATTATTAAGGACGAAATAGTGGCACATCTAGATGGCAGAAATAGGATTAGGCCGAGCCAGCATGGATTTACCAAGGGCAAATCATGCTTGACTAATCTGTTGGAGTTTTTTGAGGGTGTAACAAGGATGTTAGACGAGGGTAAGCCAGTAGATGTTGTGTACCTAGATTTTCAGAAGGCATTCGATAAGGTGCCACATAGGAGATTGGTAAGTAAAATCAGAGCTCATGGCATTGGGGGCAGGGTTTGAACGTGGATAGAAAACTGGTTGGCAGATAGAAAGCAAAGGGTAGCAATGAATGGGTGTTTCTCAGACTGGCTGGAGGTGACTAGTGGGGTACCACAGGGCTCTGTATTGGGACCACAGCTCTTTACGATTTATGTCAATGATTTAGATGAGGGCATTGAAAACTATATCAGCAAGTTTGCTGACGATACTAAACTGGGTGGCAGTGTTACATGCGAAGAGGACGTTAGGAGAATACAGGGAGACTTGGATAGGCTGAGTGAGTGGGCAGATACTTGGCAGATGTCATTCAATGTGAATAAATGTGAAGTTATCCACTTTGGAAGCTGGAACAAGAGGGCAGAGTATTGTCTGAACGGTGTCGAGTTAGGTAAGGGAGAAATGCAAAGAGACCTAGGAGTCCTAGTTCACCAGTCAATGAAGGTGAATGAGCAAGTGCAACAGGCAGTGAAGAGGGCAAATGGAATGTTGGCCTTTATTGCAAGGGGAATTGAATACAAGAGCAAGGATGTTCTTTTGCATTTGTACAGGGCCCTGGTGAGACCACACCTGGAATATTGTGTACAGTTTTGGTCTCCAGGTTTAAGGAAGGACATTCTGGCAATTGAGGAAGTGCAGCGTAGATTCACTAGGTTGATTCCTGGGATGGCAGGGCTGTCTTACGCAGAGAGATTGGAGAGATTGGGCTTGTACACGCTGGAATTGAGGAGATTGAGAGGAGATCTGATTGAAACGTTTAAGATAATTAAAGGATTTGATAGGATTGAGGCAGGAAATATGTTCCAGATGTTGGGAGAGTCCAGTACCAGAGGGCATGGATTGAGAATAAGAGGTCAGTTATTTAAAACAGAGTTGAGGAAGAGCTTCTTCTCCCAGAGAGTTGTGGAGGTGTGGAATGCACTACCTCGGAAGACGGTGGAGGCCAATTCTCTGGATGCTTTCAAGAAGGAGCTAGATAGATATCTGATGGATAGGGGAATCAAGGGATATGGGGACAAGGCAGGGACTGGGTATTGATAGTGAATGATCAGCCATGATCTCAGAATGGCGGTGCAGACTCGAGGGGCCGAATGGTCTAATTCTGCACCTATTGTCTATTGTCTATTGTTACGGTCACCGACTGTGACCCCACCCTAGCACGACCGTTCTTCAGTAGTAGCCTTGTCACCCAGGCAAGGATGGACACTCAAACAAGCTCCCTCCGGCCATACCTTCTCACACTGTGAGCCTCTGACCGGTTCCCCTGTATCGATCCTCCAAACCCCCATCTTCACGTGGGTGCACAACGCTCTTTCAGTGTCCCGTGATGTGTCTGCTTGTGTCTTCGCAGACCTCCAGTCGCCATTTTGTAGCAGATGGTGTAAGTTACATTCCTAGCGGCTCTCTGTTTAAATATATTTCATATCCCACTGACAGATTCCTTTTAGCTTTGATGATTTATTACGTCTACTGAAGGATTTACGACTTAATTACAATGGCCGAAAAAAAGTCGATATGGAATTGAACTGAGAAGCGGCAAGACTTTTCCTGAAACTGACCAAATGGAATAAGCCAAGAAAACGGAGGATTCTGTTACATTAGCAGGAATATTTTCTTCAATACAAGACATGACATCGGAATTCGGATTGTTTTATATTAAATTTGATAAGCTTGCCGGTTCAAACGGGAAGCTTGAAAAGGCTGTTCCTACGGTTCAAGACTCTCTGAAAAATTTGGACTCTCAGCTTCAAACACTTCAGCAGACTACAACCCGAATTGGGAATGAGTATGATCTATTCAAGCAAACTAACAAAGATCAAGGAATGAAGATATCTTCGATAGAAAAGAAAATCAATGAAATCACCTCGGAACTATCTAAAACGAAAAAAAAAAAGAATGGTTGATTTAGATAGTAGAGGGCGTCGGAGGAATCTGCGTATTCTGGGACTGCCTGAAAATACTGAAGCTTGCGATCTGTTAAAATTCTTCTCAGATATGTTGTACTCACTTTTTAATAAGACCCTCGAAGCGAGACCCTTATTTGACCGAGCACTCAGAACTCCATTTTCTCAGCGTTCATCCGAATTACGTCCTCGACCAATTGTACTTTCTCTGCATTATTATACGACTGAAGAAGCTATTCTTCGAGAAACCCGAAAGAAGCGGGAGTTAATTTTTAACTCAGTACATATTCGTATATTCGAAGACTATCCTCTTGAAATCTTTGCTGAAAGAAGGAAATACCGAGGTTATGAATAAAATGTATAAGTTAGATTTATACCCTACCCTTCGCTTTCCAGCAAAGCTGATAATTTTCCTGAAAAAATCTCAGTTACAGAGAATCTAATCGAGTACATTAAAAATCTTAAAGTTAAGCCTACTGAATAAAATACTAAAGTTAACCCGATTACTCAATAGGTAATTTTGAAATATTTGCTGCACGAGTTGTTAATGGATCTTCTGAGTTGAGCATATCCTGTACCTTTTCAGTCTTTGGCATGGGACGTGGATGATTTATTTTTTTTTCTTTACCTTATTAATAATTAGTACATATATAACTGTTTTGTAGGGAACCTTTATAGTATTGTACTCCAATGGTACGTGTTGTCCTGTCGGGTATTAATCTTTTTATTTATTTTATTTGTTTCAATACTAACATAGTTTTAGGTCTGGTATACTCATTTACTTTACTTTTTCGAGAGAACGAATATTGTTTGTAATATTATTTGCTCGGATTTATTCTCTTTTTTTCAACATGTGTTTAAGATACTTTAGCTGATTCTAAGATGGCCGTTGTTGATTATGTTTTTATTACTGTTAGACATAACATTATAGTATCTGAATTTAGCTTGTGCCTTTTATTATGGCTATTTTCCGTGGGATCTTTGCGTTATTTTAATATGTGGAGCTGCAAGATGGAGAACAGGGTCAAGGGTTATTAATTTAGGGTTAAATTGAGACCAGACTATTGGTCGCTTAATTCTTATCTTTTGGGAGGTGGGAGGAGGGAGGGGTCTATTAGAGTAGGTTTTTTTTTCTTGATTGGGCCGTTCTTTGATGGATTTCTTTCTCGTAAATGCGTCACTCCTGGTTGTACCCGCATCTTCTGCTTTAATCTTTACTTGCGTAACGGATTGGAACTGGTGTCAATCACCCAATTAAGCATAAAAAGATATTAAAGAAATTAAAAACACTTAATGCAGATATTATTTTTGCGCAAGAAAATCATATACGAAAGCAGGACGAGGACAGGTTTTTTTCCGATTTTGGAGAGGCCTCTCTTCCACTTGCTGTCTAATTGTAAGATCAGAGGCCTTTCTATACTTCTTCGTCCCAAAATCTCTTTTGTACACATTAATACTACTACTGATTCGATTGGAAAATATTTAATTGTTACTGATTTGTTGTGAGCAAAAGGTAGCTTTGGTGTTTGTATACGCACCTAATGTAGATAATTCTGAATTTTTTTAAGAAACTTGTTTCTGAGTTACCGAATCTGAACGAATAGAAGTTGACCATGGGTGGTGATTTTAATTGTTGTTTAAATCCGGCGATTGACAGGTCATCAACCAATCCGTCGCTTCCTAATAAAGCGGCAGCTTGTATTGTGTTTTTTTATTAGAATATGGCCCAGTCGATATTTGGAGATATAGGTACCCCAATGATAAATATTTCTCTTTTTTCTAACACGTTCATCATAAGTATTCTCGAATTGATTACTTTTTTTAGATAAACTTCTTTTAAACTACGTTGTTGAATGCGTATGACATCATTGCGCTTTCAGATCACGCGCCTTTAAAGTTAACCCTTAAGCTTTCGGATAGATGTTTGAAAATGTCACAGTGGAGACTGAATCCCGTATTGTTACAGGATCCAGCTTTTGTTAATTTTATTAAGGAGCAAATTTCTATATTTTTCGAAATTAGTACAGCTGAAGGAATGTCAAATCTGGTTATATGGGACAAGCTGAAATCTTTTCTTAGAGGGCAGATAATCTCATATTCAGCAGCTTTGAGAAAGAAACCTAAAGCGGAATTGTCAGTGCTTATTAATACATTTAAACGGATAGGTAAAGCCTATTCAGTCAAACCTACTGAAGACCTATATAAACTTTAATCACAGGGTCGAACTTTAATCACAGTATGATTTGCTTCTGGCCTTTCCCATTGAACAGCAAATTTTAAAATCAAAAAAAATATTTTATCTACATGGGGAAATATCTGCTAAGCTTTTGTCGGGTCAGTTAAAGGCTGGGTTGGTCAGAAGACAGATTTTAAAAATTCGCCGACCAGATAGAACAGAAACCTTATATCCTTATGAAATTTATAAGACATTTATCGACTTCTATTTTAATCTTTATAAATCTGAATTCTCTGATAGCACTATTATTATGATAGATTTTTGCAAAGGTTAAACATATCTCAAATTTCGATTCAAGATGTTGATATGTTAGATACACTTATTAAACAAGATGAGATACCCAATTAGGTAAAGCCCCGGGACCTGATATTTATACGGCAGAATTTTAGAAGACCTTTCATGGAATGCTTATACCACATCTTCATCAAACGTTTACCGATTCTACATCCTCTGGGAGCCTTCGTAAAACTTTTTATGAGGTACTAATTTCATTAATTCCAAAAAACGGGAAAAAGACCCACTGGATTGTGTATCCTATAGACCTATTTCTTTATTGAATATAGATTTTAAAATCCTCTATGATTCTAGCAAATAGGCTTGAGAATATCTTGCCTAATGTTATCTCAAATAATCAAACAGGATTGATCAAAAATAGGTTCTCACATTATAATATTCGAAGATTGTTAAATATCATTTATTCCCCCTCAGCCAAAGAATCAGAATGTATTGTATCTCTGGATGCAGATAAAGCCTTTGATAGGGTGGAGTGGCCTTATCTATTTCAGGTTTTGAAGAGGTTTAATTTTGGTCCGGGATTAATTTCCTGGATTAAATTGATTTATCAGGACCCGGTAGCTGCGGTTATAACTAATAATCAAAAGTCTCCTTATTTTAGATTATCTAGAGGTACCCGTCAAGGTTGTCCACTTAGTCCATATTATTTAATTTGGCTTCAGAACCACTTGCTATTGCTCTTAGGGATTCTTATTCTGTGCGGGGTATTAAGAGAGGGGATAAATTACATAAGGTTTCTGTATACGCATATGATTTATTAGTTTACATTTCAAATCCTAGGAAATCTATTCCTTTTATGTTATCTATATTTACGGAATTTCGTATTTATTCTGGATATAAACTTAATTTACATAAAAGTGAATTATTTCCTATTAATGATTATTCTGATTATTATGATCAAATACCTTTTAATATTGCCAAAAACTATTTCACTTACCTTGGTATCAAAATTACTAAAAATTTTAAAGACCTGAATAGGTATAATTTCTGCCCTTTATTTGAATATAAATCAACAGGCGCTTTCTAAATGGTCGCCTATGTTGCTGTCATTGATAGTTCGAATAAATGCTATACAAATGGTTATTTTACCGAAATGTTTATATATATTTCACGTAGTTCCCTCTTTTGTTCCAAAAACATTTTTTGATAAAATAGATTCTCTGATTTTGTCTTATGTTTGGAATAATAAAAGCTCTAAAGTGAATAAACCGATATTGCAAAATCCAGAAAAAAAGATGAAGGACTGGTCTTTATTATTTGGCAATTAATTTTCGTTATATTATTTTTTGGATTTATGATATAGATGGCCAAGTTCGCCCTTCATGGTTACAGTTGGAGGAACATTCAGTGACGGGGTTTTCATTAGCTTCTTTGTGAGGAACTCCCCTTCCGTTTTCGCTCTCCAGAATAGGCAGAAAAGCTCTCAATCCTATTGTTAAACAAACTTTAAAAACTGGGTTTCAGTTTCGTAGATTTTTGAATTACATGATTTTCTACTTTCTAGTAATATTTATTCTAATTTCTTTTTTAAACCATCAAATTTGGATAAGGCTTTTTTAACATGGAAAATTAAGGGAATAAAATCTTTTTTAGATTTGTTTTTACATGACTGATTCATGTCCTTTTCACAGTTAACAGATAAATATGACATCTCTAATACTCATTTTTTTCAGATACTTACCGGTTAGGAATTTTTTACGCGATTTTTTACCCAATTACCCATTGGCCTGCTCTGAAAATGTGGCTTATGCTATTTTTCAGCTTAAGCCTTTTTAAAAACGATTAATCGTTATCATTTATGAGCAGTAAACGAATGCTAGCATGTCGCCTACTGATAGGGTTCAGCGCATCTAGGAAATAGAACTTCAATATTCACTTTCAGATAATCAATGGAGTAAAATTTATTACCTAGTCAAGAATTCATTTATTTGTTAATATCTGTGATCTTAATTCAGTTTAAGATAGTACACAGGGCCTATATGTCCAAAGTTAAATTGGCGCATATTTTTCCTAATTTAAGCCCTATTTGTGACAGATGTAATGCAGAAGTGGCTACTCTGACTCATATGTTTTGGTCATGTGTTAGCTTCAACAATTTTTAGAGGGATGTGTTTGGAATATTATCTAAAGTTTTTGATGTGGATGTTCAACCTCATTCAATGACACAATTTTTGGATTATTCCAGACGATGCAAGCACAGTGTGTGCTTCCGCTCAACATGAGATAGCCTTTTCAACTTTACTGGCTAGGAGAGCTATCTTGCTTTACTGGAAAAACTCTAAACCGCCTATTATTTTTTATTGGCTCCCCTCCATTATGTCATGTCTAAGCTTGGAGAAAATTAGAAGCCGGACATTTGATACATCTTTTTAATTTTGAACAAGTCTGGCGACCCTTTATTCAATATTTTTCACAGGATTTAATTTATATTTATTTTATTTTCTTTATTCTCTTTAGGGAAAATCCTTATCCGTGAAGGTCCGGAGATGACTGGAAGGATGTTTTTTTTTTTCTCTTTCTCTTTATTTCTGACTTTATCCTCAAATGGACTGTCCATTCTTTCTTTTATTTTTCTGACATTTTTATTCTTTATTTTAGTTAGTGTTTTTCCCTTTATCTAATAAAATTTCCAATCTTTTTTTTTATGATTGTTATGAGGAGTTGTAGTTTTCTTTTATTATATTCTATATATAACAGCGTAACATTTTACCAATCTGATTTTGACATTATATATTTTCAGTTTTTTTTATTGCTGTTGATATGACTTTTATATTATCTGCATGCTAAACTTCTCTGATTTGTATATTCTTTATGGGAAATCAATAAAAAATGAAAAATGAAATTAAATCAAGAAAAAAAAAGAAATCAGTTTGGGCTTAGAAGTAAGCATGTGGGTGAGATAGAGACCAGTTCGAGTTAAGGGACAGGCATTGGATGGATTAGAGATCAGATTGGGTTAAGGGTCAGGCATTGGGGGAGTTAGAGATCTGTTTGGATTTAGAACTCATGTGAGTGAGTTAGAGATCGGATTAGGGTAATGGGATCGGGTTGAGAAGTCAGAATGTGGTTCGGTTCCGTTGGGGTGTTGAAAGTTAGAATTGGGTTTGGGCCCTAAAGTTCACGTTATGATTTATAGTGACGGATACCGGGTGGGAGGTCAGATTGGGCTTTCGTGACAGTGATGTGGAGAGTTCGATGTCAGATTAGAGTCTGGGGACTGAAAATGTGTTTTGTCGAAATGGCGACGTTTTACCATTTTCCATAGATGAAGACTGAACTGTTGAGTTCCTCCAGCATTTTGGAAGCCGCATATCCGACTCTTTCATTAGTTACTCATTTCGGTTTGTTATCCTCTCATTCTCCTAAATTCGATGCCTGCCCAAACTCTCCCTATAACACAGGGTACCTTGTGCTGACAATATCCCCGTAAATCTTTTCTGCACACTCTCTCATACACAACACACAGGCACACACACACACAATCTTTCTCGTTCTCAATCTCCCCTTGCCCAGCTCCCAATCATCCAGGTCACTCACCCAATTTCACACGTCACTTCCTCGCAAGGATTTCCCTATCTCCCTCCATCCTTTCGTGGTCCACACCATCGTTGTTCCCAAAGTCACGGTCAATAGGACAAACTCCCGGGAATAATAGCTTGGAGACCAGATGAATGAAGGAGAAAATCTGGAGCCCGGACTGGAAACGTTGAAGCTGCATCTGAGTTGCGCTCAGGGCGCGACTTTATTAATGAATTGAACCACCCATGTGATCGGGTATTTCACCGCGCTGATCACCTGCTCCCTGAATTTCGACTGAGTCACTGCGTAAATGAAAGTGTTTGTGCAACAGCTGAAATTGCTCAGCAAAAACCCGACGAGGAAGGATATCCACTCAGAATCATTGTAATTGAAACCCTTTCCTGAGACCTGATAATATATGAAATTTACCGCGTTTGTTATCCACAGGATGATGAAGCTGCCGGAGAGGGTGAAGAGTAAAACCACAGACCTCCTCCTGCTCTCCATCTCCGGGTCACTGCGGTTCTCCCCCTTACTCTGACCCTTCAGCCCCTTACGGACCCGACTTGCCACTAAAATGTGCCTGACTGTCAGAGCGTTGAACAGCAGGATCCCAGCGAAAGCGAGGAATGGATTTAAAACAGTATCCAGCCAAGCACGTGCTACCCACCCGGGCTCAGTGGTAACTTTGTCCATGAGTTTACAGAACCACGGTACATCGTCGATGATCACTTTGGGTTCCCAGAGGAAGTAACGAGGAACGTTCATCAGACAGGACAGTACGCCAGTTGTAGTCAGAACCACAGCCGCAGTTTTCCCGGTGCAATATTTTGTTTTCAGTTTCTGGCAGCAAATGGCGACAAACCGGTCAAAGGTGAAAGTGACGGTGAACCAGACAGACCAGTATGTAACGATGTACCTCAGTACCTCAATGACACTGCACACCGGAGTAATGCTCATAAAACTCGACAGGGGGTAATATTTTTTCATTTGATGCAGAATGACCTCGAAAACAATAGTCAATAGATCCGCCGCTGCCATTGCCACTAGGTAGCGAGTGGTGCAGGTAGAGAGGCCGCAATTTCCCCGGGACAGGATCACAATCGCCACGAGGTTCACTGGAAGAGAGAGAGAAAGAGAGAGAGAGAGAGAGAGAGAGAGAGAGAGAGAGAGAGAGAGAGAGAGAGTGAGAGAGAGAGAGAGAGAGAGAGAGAGAGAGAGAGAGAGAGAGAGAGAGAGAGAGAGAGAGAGAGAGAGAGAGAGAGAGAGAGAGGGAGGGAGGGAGAGAGAGAGAGAGAGAGAGAGAGAGAGAGAGAGAGGGAGGGAGGGAGAGAGAGAGAGAGAGAGAGAGAGAGAGAGAGAGAGAGAGAGAGAGACAGACAGAGAGAGAGAGAGAGATATTACTGAACATATTAACATATTCTCCGGGAATTAACGCGGGATCGGGTTTCGGTTAAAGATCAGGTTTGGTAGATCTGTGAACGGCAACTGATCTAACATAAGACACGGTTCACACTGTCTCTGACCTGCCCTCTTCAGTGACGGGATGAGGGATAAGGTGATGGGTGGGTAATCGTCGGTACTTAGAATGGGCTGCATGAACCGACAACGTTCGATGCTAATCCTGATTCCATCTCTGATAGGGGCCGTGACTGAGCAGGCCACGAGGAACTCGGCATCTGGTGCGGCTGAGGAGGGATCAAGGCACACAAAGCACTGGAGAGCTTCAACAGCTCAGAGAGCAGTTACAGAATTGAATAAACTCTGAAGGTTGCGGGATCACATCCTTCTTTTGTATGAAACGATGTCCCATTTCCCCACGGATATCAGAGGGAAAGCCGGGTCAATTTACTAAACAAAAGTTGGATGTCGCCTTTACTGGATTAATTCTACAGCACAGGGCAAGTCGGTAACGCAATTCAACATGTCCGAGGACACCGGTTCGGGTGATCAGACCCAATTATTGACCAACAGGCAGTGGGATCCGACTGTGACAGAATCCAGAGGGTGACGGAAAACACAGGACTGATGAATACCTCAGAAACAGCGAAATTCACAATGTAAACCCTCCCAGTCACACCTTCGGGGCTAAGTGCCTTCCTTCAGCACGGGTATAAATCTGGACTAATTCCAATTAAAACCCTTCCAGTCACACCTTCCCGGAGAAATGAATTGAAGGTACTCTGGAAAAGGTGTCCTTAAAAGCACGAACCAGGGTCGATCCCCCGTGGCAGAGGAGAGACAGGCGTTTGGTTCCGATTGCCATTGAATATGAAACATCAGCATATCGAATTGACAGATTGATATCTCTGACGGAGGTCTGCACATGATCACCAAGTTGGGAGCTTGTCAAGCACACACACAGAAATGCCAAACGTGAATTACTCTGCTCACTCACCAGGAACTCCAATGACGGCGATGAACATGTACAATATTTTCTCCACACTCTCGTACCTGGCCAACATTGCAGGCATTTTCTCTGTTCAGTGATCTGTCCTCCTGTGCTGCAGCCGATCTCTCGGAATGAAATGTTAAGGCAGCGTAAGCCTAGGGTTTTAATACCATTTAGCGATCCCACTGGGACAGACTTCAACATGTTTAGAAATAAAGATTTTGTAATTATTTCCAAACTGATTACGTCAGTCACGCGCAATCCCCACGGTGACAGATAGCGATTAATTTAGTGAATTGATTGTGAAACGGCAAACAGTTTATAATGCGATGGTAATAAGGGCTGTAAATTGGGAGTGAAATTCATTCAGTAAAGTACAGACTCTTTCAAATACTATCCGGCCCAGATTATCACCTCTTGTTTGTGTCGCTGTGACTTTCGTCCAGCCATTGAGGAACTGGTGAAGCAGACCGACTGAGAGTAAAACGAACGCTCACTTTGATGCTCCATCAGTTCCGATCGCACGTCAGCTGAATCCGACCTTAATCACCAACAAATTGTAACAAGTCTGAAGATGCTGGGAATCAAATCAAAACATGCATTTCATTTCTACTTCCCATTCCTTTTTCCGACACGTCAGTCCACGGCCTCCTCTGCTGCCCGCTGAGGCACACTCAGGCTGGAGGGGTAACACCTTATGTTCCTACTGGGCGGGACGTACCTGATGCCGTGAACATTGATCACTCGAACCTCCGTTAATGCGCCCCCGGCCCCTTCACCATTCCCCCATTCCTGTGTCCCTCTCTAGCCTTGTTTCCTTTCCTGCCAACAACTCCCTCTGGTTCTCCTCCACCTTCCCTTTCTGCTGTGATCATCTTACTCTCTCTTCTATCAGTAATATTCTTTCTCCAACCATTTATCCCTTTTGAGAATTAACTTCCCGGTTTTTAACCCCCGCCCCACTCCCGATTTCACCTCTCTCCTACCACATTGTACACCTTCTGCATTCTCCACCCACTCAACCCCTCCCCCGCCTTCTTGCTCTGTATTCTCTTCTCAAGTCTTGATTAAAGATTTCGACTCGAAACGTCGGCAATACCCTTCCTTAAAAGTTCCCTGGTCTGCTGAGTTCCTCCGGTATTTTGTGCGTGTTGCTTTGAATGTAACCTCATCCCTCATTCCTAACCATCCCCTGCGTAGCAGAGGTTGACCAAACTTTGTCCTGGGTCAAAAATACGCTTGCACAGAGAAGGCGAACGTTGTTGCCTTCCATATGGGTTACGTCTTCATGGAGCAGCGAAAGGTAAAGCACAGGAACCGTCCCTTCGGCCCACAGTGTCTGGGCCAACCATGACGCCTTATCAAAAGGATACTAACTACATCTACACGATCGGTCTCCCTACATTCCCTGCCTGTCCGTGTGTCAGACCTCACAACAGTAACCGTGGACATTGAGTTTCTCTCTTCTCAGAAGTAGTTCAACATTTGTGTTAATTAGTTGCCCCAAAATAGGTGTCTGACCAGTCGGATCTGTCGGATCAATTATCTGTGATCCCACTGTAACTATATACGTCAAAGGAGTCAATTGTAAGACCGGAAATATTGAAGTCAATTTTGTCTTTGTAGCTTGTGAAATTGTATTGAGTCACCTACTGTTACCAATGTCCTTCTAATTATAAACGCTTCATGTAGTTTGTGTCTGGAGGCCTCTACAGAGAGGGTCCCCAAGAAAATATCTGTTTGTGGTGATGAATGAATACTTTTACCGTCAGCCTCACCGGGACCCACCCCGAACCCGACTCCAGAGCTTATAAACTCGGCTGTCTAAGCTGGAGGGTGAGTATGTATTAATCATAACCCTCTGCAACCTCACCAGGGCACCCCCTCCCCGAGCCCTGCTCAATGGCTTCAAACTCACCAGGACCCTCCCCGAATCCGACTCAATAGCGTGCATACTCAACAGCCTAAACTGGGGATGATTACTTATTAATAATAACACCCCGTAAGTGCTATAGAACACGACGGAGATGGGGAGATTCGGAAAAAAAAGTTTAGTTGTCAATGTGTGTACATCCGTTGGTGAATGCCTGTGTTTTCATGCCTTTGAATCTATGTGTGCGTATATCTTTAGTTGTGGATGTATGTGTATGTGCGTCTGCTTTTTATACGTGTGATAATGTGTGTGTTTACTACAGTGTGCATGCGTGTGTGTTTGTTATATCTGTCTGTATGTGTGTCTGCCTGTGTGTGGCTGTATCTGTTTTTGTGTTTCTTGTGTTGGCCGTGTACGAGCCTTTGTCAGTCTTTGTCTGTCAGTGTGGGTATCAACCTGTATGTGCCTGTGAGTTTGTATGTGTGCATGTGTGAGTGTCTGTGTGTGGTGTGTGTCGGTGTGGGTATGTTTGTGTGTTACTGTGCCTGTCGGTGTATATGCTTCTGCCCGTTCTGTCTGTGAATATGTGTGTGACGTTGTATGTGTCTGCCTTGGAGTGTTTGAATATGACTGTTGGTGTCTGAGACTGTGTGACTATATGTCAGTGTCGGTGTCTGAAAGTCTATGAGTACTTGTCTGTGAACGAGCGTCAGCGGTGTGTAGCTCATGTCGCTGTGTGTCTCTGTGCGCATGCGTGTCTGTGTTTGTTCGTGCGTTTATGTCGGCGTCTGTGTGCGTGTGTTGCGTATATCTGTATCTGTTCTTGCTGCGTATCTGATCCTGTCTGTCTGTCTTTTTGGTTTCTGTGTCTCCATTTCTCTCTGTTTTCTGTGACTGTTTGTGAGTGGGTTTCAGTGTGCGTTACTCTTTGTGTGTTAATCACAGTGCATGCGTCTCTCTGATGTGTATATGTGTGTGTGTGCGTATCTCTGCGTGCATCTCAATTTGGCTGTTTATGTCTGTGTCTGTGTGCATGTGTATGCGCCTCTGCCTATGTGTAAGAGTCCGTGTTTGCGCGCCTCAGTGATTGTCTGTGCCCCGGTCTCCGATTCCAAAGTCGGTGTTCATATGTGATAGTGAGCCTCCGTCTGTGTGTGTGTGTGTGTGGGTGTGTGTGTGTGTGTGTGTGTGTGTGTGTGTGTGTGTGTGTGTGTGTGTGTGTGTGTGTGTGTGTGTGTGAGAGAGAGAGAGAGAGAGAGAGAGAGAGAGAGAGAGAGAGAGAGAGAGAGAGAGAGAGAGAGAACGACTCCCTATGCATGACTGATTGTGTCTGTGTTTGTGTTTCAATGAAATATGAAATTAACTATATTATTAAAGGGTGTACACGCCACCATATACTACTCTCAGATTCATGGTCTTGCAGACATTCCCAGTCGGACAGAGAAATGCAATAAAATCAGCGAGAACCTACAGACAGAGAGTCAAAAACTAACGATATAGACAAGAATTTGAGGGTACAAATTGATTTGCGGAGGATACCACACGGATTTGGACATACAAATGAATTTGCGGTGGGTTGGTCAATAAGGAGTTGAGCACGGATCTGGGGGTATAAATAGTTTTTGTGGTGGAGGGACTTTAATAAAGGGTTGTACACCGATTTGGACATACAAATGAATTTGCGGTGGGTTGGTCAATAAGGAGTTGAGCACGGATCTGTGGGTATAAATAGTTTTTGTGGTGGAGGGACTTTAATAAAGGGTTGTACACGGATTTGGACATACAAATGAATTTGCGGTGGGTTGGTCAATAAGGAGATGCTCACAGATCTGGGGGTACAAGTGGATTTGCAGTGGGTTGGTTAATAAGGTGTTGCTCACAGATTTAGGAGTACAGATGAATTTTAGTGGACGTGTGACGATCTCAAATTTGTTTCTTTTATAGATATGTTAATTTAAAAAAAGTGAACGACCTCAGCTCGTGTTTTTAATGGTTCAGTTTGTGAACTGTTTGATATGTTTCTTACTCTGGGATAATCTGTTGTGCATTTGGGGGTGTCAGTGGGTTTGGTGTGCACACGGCTTTTAGGGTGCGCTCTTATTTGACGATTGGCCCATATTTGGGAGTGCACATGCGGGGATGCGCAAGGTGGGTTGTCAAATATGGGGGTGGACACGAATATGGTGATGTGTGCAGATTAATGGGTGAGTTGTCAAACATGGGGTGCACACGGATTTGGGATGCGCAGATTTGTGTGCCTCGGCGTATAAAACTGGTAGACGAATTTTGGGCTGCATACTGATTTTTAATGTCGATGCCGGCATTTTCCGATCTGTTTGAAATGATTCCTGATCAGGGATAATCTCATGTGTATGCGGGGATGTCAGCGAGATGGGGTGTGCACTGTTTTAGGGATGCGCGCAGATTTAGCGGTATGTTCCTTATTATGGGGTGTGCGCAGATTTGTTGGTCTGTCCGAATACGATGCAAAAGGATTTGGGATTACACACACCTTCTGGATGTATCAGCGAATTTGGAATTGCACACGAATTTCGCGTGTTTTAATGACCAGACGGCTATTTTGAGAACTGCTGGATTATTTGAGATAATCTAATGAGGTGTTGTCAGCGGTTTGGGGGTACACATGGAAATTGGGGTACACTCTTATCTGAGAGTGTGTGCAGATTTACGTGTGTGGCTCCTAATATGTGCCTGCAGTGTGCATTTGGAGGATTGACGAGGTTGTTTCATTTACAGATATTTTACTAATAAATCTATAAATGAACTTTAAAATGAACTTTGTTCCGGCTATTTTTAAAGGTATTTTTGAAACTGATTGTAAAGAGTTTTCCTTTGCGGTAACGAATTGTGAACATGGAGGTGTGCAGATGTACAGAGGTTTGGAGATGCGCGCAGATTCAGGGGGTGTGAGTGTGCACAGGCAGAAGTGATGTACACGCATTTGGGGCTGTCGGTGGATGTGGGGTCGTTACAATTCTCAAAGATTGTTTCTTTAATGAAAACTTTATTAATAAATGAACTTTAATTTTTCTACCTTTCTCTTACTGACTTTCATAAGGTGGAGGCTGCTATTTGCTGGAATGTTTGAAATTATTTTTGCTCAATGACATTCTAATGTGCATGTGGGATTGTCAGCCGGTTTCAGGCTGCGCACAGATTTCAGGATGCACACGGATTTGGGATTGCTCAAAGATTTGGGGCGCATGAGGTTTTGGGGTCGTTCACAGATTTCCAGATGCAGCCGGATTTCAGTCTGTCGGTGGATGAGTGGGGGTGGGTGGGAGGCGGTTAACGAATCTCAAGGTTGTCACATTTTAAAGGAAATAAATGGAAATATAAGGATGGAAGTAAAGAGAAACAGAGAATAAGAAATGTTAAGAAAGACAACAGAATTGACGGGGCCGAAAGCTCAGGAAGGGATCGGAGAGTATGGCCAAGTGCATGACGGACCGATTTGAGAAGCGAGAGGAGTAATGGATTAAAAGTATTATATTTGAATGCACGAAGTTGAAGTAATAAAGAAGATGAGTTTGAAACTCAGTTGGAAGTTGGTAAGTATGATGTTGTAGGAATAACAGAGACATGGCTGCAAGAGGACCAGGGCTGGGAAATGAACATTCAACCATATACATCCTATCGAAAGGACAGACAGGTGGGCAGAGGGGGTGAGGTGGCCCTGCTGCTGAGGAATAAAATTCAGTCCTATAAGAGGGGAGACGTAGAATCAGTAGATGTAGAGTCAGTATGGATAGAACTGAGGTTGTAAGGGCAAAAAGGCCCTAATGGGAGTTATCTACAGGCCCCCAATTAGTAGCCTGGATATAGGGTGCAAGTTGAATCAAGAGCTAAAATTAGCACGTCACAAAGGTATTACGACGGTTGAAATCAGGGAATTTCAACATGCAGGTAGACTGGGAAAATTAGGTTGGTACTGGACCTCAAGAAAGGGCGTCTGTGGAATGCCTCCGAGATGGATTCTTAGAGCAGCTTGTACTGGAGCCGACCAGGGAGAAGGCGATTCTGGATTTAGTGCTGTGTAATGAACCGGATGTGATAAGAGAACTCAAATTAAAGCAGCCATTTGGAGGTAGTGACCATAATATGCCAAGTTTTAACCTACAATTTGAGAGGGAGAAGGGAAATCGGACGTGTCAGTATTACACTTGAACAAAGGGCACTATTGTGCCATGAGGGAGGAGTTGGCCAAAGTTGACTGGAATGATACCCTCGCAGGATGACAACGACGGCAGGAATTTCTGGGAATAATTCAGAAGGTGCAGGATCAGGATCATTCCAAAGAGGAAGAAATATTCTAATGGGAGTAGGGGGCGACCGTGGATGACAAGAGAGGTCAGGGACAGTATTAAAATAAAAGAGAAGAAGAATACCATAGCAAAGATGAGCGGGAAGCCAGAGGATTGGGAAACTTTTAAAGAGCAACAAAACATTACTAAAAAGGCAATACGGGGAGAAAGGATGAGGTACGAAGAATATAAAGGAGGATAGTAAACACTTCTTTAGGTGTGTGAAGAGGGAAAACATAGTTAAGACCGAAGCTGGGCCTATGAAGGCAGAAACGGGTGAATTTATGCTGGGGAACAAGGAAATGGCAGACGACTCGAACAGGTACTTTGGATCTGTCTTCACTAGAGAAGACACAGACAATCTCCCAGCTGTAATAGTGTCCAGAGGGCCGAGGGTAACGGAGAAACTAAAGGAAATTCACATTCATATGGTGTTGGGTAGACCGATGGGACTGACGGCTGATAAATCCCCAGGGCCTGATGGTCTGCATCCCAAAGACTTTCATCGCCAGCACCCAGCTCCACCGGCCGTGACGCCCGGGGGCGTCCGTAGTGTGTGTGTGGCGGGGGCGGGGGTACTGTCAACACCTCCAGTTGAACTCTGTATTTTTGTGTGTTTCCTCCAGCTGTCAGTCTGTGGTTTCCATTGCCATGTGCTCTTGTCCCCGCTCCTGCTCGACTCCGGCCCCTGTATTACCTCCTCTCTCTGATCTGTTTCTCATTATTACCTGTATTGCTGCCAGCTGTGTCTCATTGTGCTCCACCTATCACCTGCTACTCTGTTTACTGCTCAGTGTATTTCAGTCCGGTGCTTTCACCGGTTTGTTGCCAGATCGTGCCAGTGAATTTTCCTGAGCGTTTCCAGCATTCGTATCTGTACCCTGTCCGTCTGAATATCGACTCTGCCTGTTTCCCGATTCTGGTGTTTGGATTTCTCTGGATGTTTTGATCTCTACCTGAACTTTGACGCTGACTTTGTTTGTACCTCGGGATTTGTGACCCAGTATATATCACTGTGTGCATTGTACTGGGTCTGTGATTGGATCACTGCTTCAGGGCCTTCACAGAATTAGCAAACATGAATTGCTCTGTTCACTCACCAGGAACTCCTGTGACCGCAATGAACACGAACAATATTTTTCCCACACTCAAGTACTAATCCAACATTGCAGACATTTCCTCTATTCAGTGGTTTGTACTCCTGTGCCACAGACGATTTCTCGGAATGAGATGTTGAGATTACACATGCCTGAGGTTTTCAATATCAGTTAGCGACTCCACGGAGACAGATTTCAACAGATTTAAATGTAAAGATTTTTAATTTACTTACAAACCATTAACATCAAGCAGGTGCAATTTTCGCTGTGACAGATTCTGAATAAACTGATGAATTTATATTTAGACCACTTGTGGGAGATTTTATCCCAATAATGGTGGCTGAAACTTCCGATGTGTCTTAACAGCTAAAGGTGTTTCCAGTGTACATATGCACCATTTGTCAGACACAGTATATGGAAGTAAATTATGGCATAGCAGCTTGTGAAACTGTATTGAAACACTGAAACTTCCCAATCTCCCCAAGAGCATAAACTCTTGATGAAGTTTATGTTTAGGGGTCTCTACCGAGGGGGTTTCCAAAATAATGACTGTCAGTGGTGATGAGTAAACACTTTCCTATCCATGAAACGCTCCAACGACTTCAGTGACTCAGTCATACACAGAACATTTGGGGGCTCGTCCAGGACCCACCCCTAACGCTGACATATTGCCATCAAACTCACCAGTCTAGTGTGGGTTTAATTATGTCACTCCGTATGTGTCAAGGAATTCGGCTGAGAGCTGCAATGGCGGATAAGGATGTGCAGTTTTGAGTGTGTGTGTGTGTGTGTGTGTGTGTGTGTGTGTGTGTGTGTGTGTGCGCGAGTGTGTAGACAGATTGTCTCTAACTGACCTTGGATGATTCCACACTTCTCCGTCTCCAATTCGGTTTATCCCCATTGGATTATGCGCCTAATTTCATCTCCCTAAGCATTTGATAAGGTATCCCTTGCAAGGCTTACTGAGAAATTAAGGAGGCATGGGATCCAAGGGGCATTGCTTTGTGGATCCAGAACTGGCTTGCCCACAGTAGGCAAAGAGTGGTTGTGGGCGGATCATAGTCTGCATGGACGCCGGTGACCAGTGCTGTGCCTCAGGAATCTGTTATAAGACCATAAAACCAAAAGATTTAGCAGCAGAAGTAGGCCATTCGGCCCAATAATCAAGAATAGAGGGCAAAATTCAAATTTCAGTTATTATTATTTTATGTACAAATGAAGCAGCCTTGAGACTCGTCACCTGTCCGGATCAGCAGACACCCCCACATGGACAGAGCAAGAATAATTACAAATAGTTCACAAATCGGCTGTCTCCATTTAACAAAAGCAAGAACAGAGGTCAAAGTTCATATTGCATTTATTATTGAAGTCTGTATAAACGGGACAACCTTGAGATTCGACACTCCTCGAAATCCAACGGCTCCAACAAGTCAGTGTGCACCCCCGAATCCGCCAACACACCCAACTCTGTGTAAATCAGTGTGAGCCCACAAATCTGTGCTCACTGGTGAACGTGCATTCAACCCTTAAATCATAGTGCACTCCGAAAGCAACGGACACCTCAAAATCCCTGTGCACCCACCAATTCACTTCTTACCCCTACATCCGTAAAGACAGACCAGCCGCCGAATTACTCCTGCCTCCCCAGGTCTCCACTGTGTCCCGTTCCGTGTGCATTCAATATTCGACAGCTTTCAAACTGATTTCCCCCTCATTTTTCGCCCAGAACCATCAAACGCTCTTTCATTCCCTGTTCAACCTCCTCAGATTTAAGTCCATTATATTGCTGTATCCCTTACAAACAATTCAATGCGTTATAGTTCCCCGAACCAGTGTACACAGATCCCTCTGTTGTCCCAGCCAAGTGTTCTCAGTAGCCAAGCCGACACGACAGTGCGCCAGCTTTGTCTGTTAGCTACTCCCTGACACAAAGACACACACGGGAACTCATATAGACACTCAGAGATGCAGACACACAAAGATACTTTAATAATGTACACATTATGAACTTTAAACTTTTTAAGAAAGTGGCAATTAGTTCAGTACTGAAATGAGTTTTGCTCTCTGAAACTGCAATGTGTCTGTGGCGATGCCAGCGGGTTTGGGGGTACACATGGAAGTGGGGCTGTACATTGATTTGCTGATGTACAGACGTTTCAGGGTATGTTGGCGAATACTGGTGTGCACACCGATTTCGGAGTGTCAGTGAATTTCGGGGTGCACGCAGCTTTGAACGTGCAAGGGTTCACAGGGTTTTGGGAGTGCAAATCTGAGGCACCGCACAGAATTGGGTGTGTCGGCGGATTTGAGGATTCACACAGATTGGGAGCGAACACAGTTTGTGGTTTCCATGCGGCTTTGCGGGTGCGCACAGTTTTGGGAGAACACACAGATGTAACTTATATGTGGCGGAGTCAGCAAGTTTGGGGTGCGCACAGTTCTGCGCATGTCGGTGGATTTGCGGGTTCGGCGTGGGCACGGATTTGGGGGTGCACACAGATTTAGGATTGCTCTGAGAGGGATGTATTGGTGAATATGGGGGTGCACGTGGATTTGTGATTGTGAGCAGACATAGGGTTTAGTTAGCGAATATGGGGGTCGGTGGATTTGGGACACCCACTGATGAGGGGATAAAGATGGGTTTGGTGAGGTGCGAAGATTTAGGGGGATGTCAATGATTATACGAAGAATATGCAAGTGGGCATGTGTTTGAATTTAAACTTTGTTATTGCTATTATTGCTTTGTTATTGAATCAGCTATTTTGCAAAGTAGTTGAAGTGAATCCTGCTCTGTGAGTGTGTAATGTGTTAGTGTGCTCACGGATTTGGGATCCGCACGGATTTGTGGATGTGCGTATATTTCAGGACATGTCGGTGAATCTGGGAGTGCATACGGATTTGGCGGCGAATGTTGCTTTCGGGATGTGCACAGATTTAGGGGTCTGTCACAAAATGTGTAATTGCACTGGATTTTGCGGGTGTCGGTTGCTTTTGGGGTGAACGCTGATTGAATGAAGTTTTGCCAGTGAGCACAGATGTGTGGCTTCACACAGATTTGCACAGAGTTGGGGATGCTGGCGGATTCTGGGGTGAGCATTGGCTTGGGGGAGCCGGTGCATTTGGAGGTGTGTCAAAACTCAGGGTTGTTCCATTTTTCATGCAATAATAATCAGTTCAATATGAACTTTTACCTCTGTTCCCGGTGGTGTGTTTTTTAAATGGAGACAGCTATTTCGTGAACTGTTTCAACTGATTCTTGCTCCGCGATAATCTAATGTGCATGTGGGAGTGGCTGCTGAAATGGAGCTGTGACGAGTCTCAAGGTTGTTTTATTTCTACAGACATTAATAACAAATGTGAAATTTGTTCTAGCTTTATTATGGTTGAGCAGCCGTTTTGTGAAGCGTTTGAAATGAGAATTCGAGAACATCTGCATTGCGGAGACAGATGGGAAGGGACTGAACCAAGGGGGATAAACTGAATTGGAGGTGTACGGGCACATGTATCGTCAGGCAGGGACAAGCAGAGACACAGACGCAGAAACACACTGACGTACACCAACACTCATAGACAGACAGAAAGATACACGCGCGCGCGCGCACACACACACACACACACACACACACACACACACACACACACTCAAAACTGTACTTTCTTATACGCCTCCACAGATCTTTGACACATACGGAGTGACATGATTAAAACATAGCCCCCCCCCCGCCCCTACCACTAGACTGCTCAATTTCATGGTATATGTTCGGGTTAAGGATGTGTCCTGGATGAGCCCCCAAATGATCTGTGTGACTACGTCACTCAAGCAATTGGAGGATTTGGTGGATATGAAATTGTGTTTATTCATCAACGCAAACAGACATTTTCTTCGACGCCCTCTCAGTAGAGTCCCACAAGCGCAGACTACATCAAAAGTTTAAACTCTTGAGGAGAATGGTGATTCAGTACAATTTCACAAAATACAATGACATAATTTACTTCAATATTCTGTACCAGCCAACTGGTTCCTTTGAAGTAGATATTTACAGTGGAACCACATTTAATTGATCAGACACCTGCAACGGTCCAGTCGCCTTTGTTGCAATAAACTAACTACCAAAAATGATCGAAATATTATTTATTAATTTAATCACAATCTGTCATCTCACCTGTCTGACGTAATTGGTTTATAAATAATTTTAAATACTTTATTTTTGAAATCTGTTGAAATCTTTCCCTCTGGATTTGCTAAATGACGTTAAAACCCCATGGCATCTGCTGCTATAACATTTAATTCCGAGAGATCGCCTGTCGCACAACGAGACAAATCATTGGTCAGAGAAAATGTCTGCAATGTTCGATAGGTATATCGCTGTGGACAAAATATTGTACATGTCCATTGCCGTCACTGGAGTTCCTGGTGAGTGAGCAGAGCATTTCATTTTCGTTATTTCTGTGTTTTAACCGGTGTGAACCTGTTTAAGATAATGTTACAAGCTTACAAACTGATCGCCATTGCACAAATATCCATCAGAGGTATCGATCTTGTCAATTTCACATTCCGAATTTTCACATTTAACAACAATTGGAACTAAGCCTATTTTTCTCCACTAACTCACGGGATCGAATAGAACGCTGTTCCTGCCTTGAATGACACCTTGTCCAGCGAAGTCCCAGTTCTGGGGCCAGGGATCTCTCCTGGAAGTTATGACTGGGAGATGTTTGCATTCTGAAGCACACTTCTCCTAAGTTATTAATCAGAGGGAAACCCTAGTCCTGCGCTTCACGTCTCCCTCTAGAATCTGTCACAGTCGGATCCCTGTGTCTGTTGAGTAATAATTGTGTCTGATCACCTGAAACAGTGTACACGGATCTGCTGCCGTGTGTCATCGAATTGAACTGCGCTGCAGAATTAATCCATTAACGGAGCAACTCAGCCACAGGTCACTAAGTTGTTCCTTCTTTCCCTCTGAAACACGTCATAAATCGGGGCAGCGCTTCGTCCTGAAGGTGGGTCTCGACATGAAATGAAAGATTATTCAATTCCATGGATGCTGCTTGACCTGCTGAGTTCCTGCAGTTTTGTGTGTGTTTCTACTCTCTGTGTCCCTTCGCGTTTCCATCAAATGCTGATTTTCCAGAGACCTGGTCAGTCACAGTTAATTCAGTGTAACCGGCCCCATCAGCGACTGGAATCGGGAGCAGCACCGATCGTTGTTGTTCATGCTGCTCGCTTTCATCGTCAACGATTCCCCACACATCGTATTACCTCTACACTGAAGAAGACAGGTCAGAGACAGTGCGACCCATTTCTGGTGTTAGATTAGCTGCCGTTTACAGACTCCAACACTCCCGAGTTTTAGCTAACATGTTAATTCCCGGAGAATGTTTTCAGTAATGCCTAGTGTCTGTTCCCTCTCTCCAGTGAATTTAGTGGCGATTGTGATCCTGTCCCGGGGAAAGTGCGGCCTCTCTACCTGCACCACTCGCTACCTGGTGGCCATGGCAGCGGCGGATCTACTGACCATTGTCACCTGGGTCATTTTGAATCGAATCAGAGTGTATTACTTCCCTCGGAGTTTTCTGGACATCACGCCTATGTGCACGGTTATCGGTGTTCTGATGTTCACGGCCACGCACTGTTCCGTTTGGTTCACCGTCACTTTCACCTTTGACTAATTTATCGCCATTTGCTGCCAGAAACTGAAAACAAAATATTGCACCGGGAAAACTGCGGCTGTGGTTCTGACAACAACCGGTGTAATGTCGTGTCTGAGAAACGTTCCCCGATTCTTCATATGGGAACCCCAGATGATCATCGACAATGTACCATGGTTCTGTATTCCCAAGAACCAGTATTTCACTAACCCCTGGTGGGTTGGATATGACTGGCTCGATACGGTACTAACTCCGTTCCTCCCTTTCGCTGGGATCCTGCTGCTCAACGCTCTGACAGTCCGGCACATTTTAGTGACCAGTCGGGTCCGTAAGGGGCTGAAGGGTCAGAGCAAGGGGGAGAACCGCAGTGACCCGGAGATGGAGAGCAGGAGGAGGTCTGTGGTTTTACTCTTCACCATCTCCGGCAGCTTCATCTTCCTGTGGATGACGGCGGTTGTAAATTTCATATATTATCAGGTCTCAGGAAAAGGATTCGAATTCAATGATTCTGAGTTGATCTTTCAGTACGTCGGGTATTTCCTGATGAATTGCAGCTGCTGCACGAACACATTTATTTACGCGGTGACTCAGTCGAAATTCAGGGAGCAGGCGATCAGCGCGGTGAAATATCCGGTCACCTCGGTGCTTCAGTTGATTAATGGCGCCGCATCCTGAGTAGTCGCCAAAGGCGGTGGCAGAGTCTCCTGTCCGAGCTCCGGATCCTCAGAGTCACCGCCTGATCTCCCAGTTGTTATTCCCGGGCGGATTGTCCCATTGACCGGCAGTCCGGGATGTTAAGATAGTCTGCGTGTCGGGAGGGGCAAAGCACCGTCCAAGAATCAGAACCTCATTCTTCCCGCCAGCTGCCAGACAAAGAACTACTCCGCACATCCGTCTGTGGATCTGTCCATCTGTTCCCATTCCGCTCACCAAATTCACTGTCAGACATTCCCACAAGACGGCGGGGGTCGAGTCAGATGCTCATTTACTAACCCAGTGTGAATCACACCAGTCTCCGCCATCTCGTTTAATGATTGGCAAAATTAAGACATTCCATCTTAAAGGCGCATTCCCGTTATCAACTGGACCGGACAATGGTGCAGAGAATGGAAATAAAATCCTCGCTGTTTCTGTATTCTAATGAAAAGTATATTACCCCCAACAAATCCTATCGAATTTACGTAATGAAACACAGTACTGCAAATTACATTAAAGTCACGCCATGACTTAAGAAAGCGGTTAAATGTAATCATTTAAGCCCCGAAATTTTCAGTGAAGCCTGCATGATTTCTTTCCTGATATGCTTCACCCTGAAATAGCAATGAAAGAAACCTACACGATACAGAAGCATGATGTTCAATATGGCATGAGGAATAATTAACCATAGTAAGTCATGGGGATATAATTCCTTCTCTCCTTGTTTCTCCCATAAACCCAGCACTTTCATGTTCCCATTCCAGTTCATGTCAATATAATTCCATCCGTTCTTGTTTTACGCATTCCTCCTCATACACCCAACACGTTTATGTATTCTGTAAAGGTGTACCCATTTTCCCATCAGCCTTTCCACAAGCTCCTAATTCTCAACAAACATAACTCTGAACTTCTGATTTGTTAAGTGAACGGTCTTTATCCACAGTTCAATTTTTGTAACTTACAATCAACCCACTCATTCCCCTCAATACCTCCTTCAGGGACCTATAAGAAGGAAATATATAAACAAGTACCTGAATATGAATTAATTATTGGTGAGTTTCCAACAGTAAAACTGACCGACTGCTGTAATAACGTTTTTAAGGGTCATCAAAACATAAAAGTAATCTAAACAATTATAATGTTATGTGTGAAGAAATTTCTCCACCAACCTTCATTTTAAAATGATGGCAACCAATTCAACTGTATATACTGATAAATGGTTGCAAAGTAATTTCTCTGTCATTGTCTATACTTCAGGCACAAAAATGGGCTACTGCAACATTCCCAGTTAAATTATCTTTCGTTCCATCTGTAAAAATGTTAAAAAATTGAAATGGTTAGTGCAACGCTTAGGGCTATCGGATTGTATTTGTCCAGGGGAAAATCCCTCCTCCCGCCAAACCGCGTCTCCCGTGTGTGTAGATGCTGTGTAATGCACACTGGTACAAACCCGCACACACAATATCAGACAGCACACAATGCACGTTTACAGAGTTCACTTTATAAATCTTACTGGAACTAGGTAATTCACAAAGATACAATATAAAAAGAAAGAAAAGGGGCTAAAACGTTTTTAGAGTTCAATGAGTTTCTACACAACCGTTGGAGCTCAGTTATCGAAGCCTTCTGTCCACCATTCGATCTTCTCCGACCTCCTCGACCCGCCGCCTGGGACCAACCTGGGACCAAAGGGTCCAGCACGTCCTTCCCCTTCGGTTCTCCTCCCGAAAAACCCGCGCACTGACTCCAGGCTCCCACACATACAGAGGGAACAACATTGCTTCCAGTGGTTAGTTCCTCCGTTATCAATAATTATAACCCAAATATTTCAACTAAACAGAGCATTACCAAATCCGTTACCCACAAAGAAGTAATTTCATTATAATGTGACAGAGAAGCCATTTTATTTAAGCAGTTAACAATTAACATTACAGTTAATAATCTGAGAACCCTGCATTCTCCCCCCATCGAATTAAGTCATGCCCTCATGACGTTCAGATAATTCGCCAACCCCTCCTGCAGAACACACCGCCCAATCCAAGTGTAGAAAGCAGTGGCATAACTCCCCAAAACAGTGGAGATCCACATAGTGCCAGGTGCCACGTAGGCCAACCTGTCTAGGGGGTGTCTACTTCTCTGAGGCCTGCGCACTCCCTCCTCTAACTCTTCCACCTCGGACAATACAGGAGACCCATGGTGACTAAGAGGCGAACCCTCCCGCGAACGGTCACACAAACCCTTCTGCACCTCGGAACCGTGTATCTCTTGCTTGGACCCTACATCCTTGATTCCAACACCCTGTGGTACCCCCGACTACCCATCACTGGCCCCCCTTACCCCGTCTAACCCAGTGGGGGAAGGGCCAGGAGCCTCCCCCTCCATCACGGGAGCGTTAGCGAACGGCAGCATGTACCGATCGTCCGAGTCAATATCCCTCCCAGAGACTGGGCCCAGGCACGACTCTCCCGCAGAGTCCTGCTATAGGTGCATCCGGCACCTCGGGCTCCCGCTGTACCTGTACATCTCGCCCCAGGGGCAACAGGGGAATCAGATGGAGAATCTTGACGGGCCCCCTCCCATCCTTGAGCCTCACCCGGAAAACCGGGAGATTTGGCATCTGACTCTCTATTACACAGGCCGTGCTGGACCAGCCATCAGCCAGCTTGTGTTTCCCAGGTTGTCCCAAATTCCTTATGAGGACTCGATCTCCCGTCAGCAGTTGGGAGAACTTCACCTTCTTGTCAAACCTTCTCTTATTTCCCCGACTCTGCTCGGCGGCCGCCTCCCTGAACTCTTTGTACATCTTTCTTCATATCAGACACATACTTCAAGTAGGGTTTCGGCGTCCGATTACACCTATACGGCTGGGGATCGCCCTGCAGATGACAGGGTGTAGCCTTCGATTTCTCAACCCCCTTCATACCCAGTAGGTCGCAGATGAGCTTAATCACAAAGTCTCGGACCTGGTCACAACGTATCCGCCGGAGAAGGCCATAATGCACTTAATAGCATTTTCGCCACCTCAATCGCCCTTTGCTCCTTGGTGGGAATCGCTTGAGCATACCTGGTGTAGTGGTCTTTGGTGACTAAGACATTCGCCGTATTGCTGACATCGGGTTCTTTGGCTGAGAAATCCATACACACCAGGTCCAACAGCCCCTCACTTTGCAAGTGTGACAACGGAGCAACTTGCACAGGCAGCGTCTTCCGGCGATGCAGCGAATGCACGACTTGCAATACACTTCCACCTCCGCCTTCATTCGGTCCAGTAAAACCTGTCTTTGAGCGATCCATGGATCTACTCCACCCCCGAATGTCCAAAATCTTCTCAGACCACGCCACATCCCTCTTTTCCACCGCGCACCAAACAGGGCCAATTACCGGGTCATCTCGCTGAGCATCAGCCACTTACCGTGGACTGAATTAGGACCACTGTTTCGTCTCCAGGTCACAGTAAACTGGGGGTAGGTCATCATCAGAAGCTCCCAATTGGTTCACTGCACGTTCCGGCTTCCCCTTTTCCTCGACCTTCACGGTGATAGCAAACTGACACATGGGTTCCACCCCAGGGGCAGGAATGCTCTACCACTACTCGTCCGTCTCCTGTTACTCAGTTCCTGTCGTGACAAAGCATCCGCATCGAGATTCCTGCTCCCCGGCCAGTACGTCAGGCTAAGATCATATACCGACAAGGTCACCTATCACCGAAGGGCCTGTAGCATCCAGTTTCGCCGAAGTCAGGATATAAGTAAGTGGGTTGTTGTCCGTCCTCACCTCAAACCTGGCTCCGGAGAGACAGTCACACAGCTTATCCACCACTGCCCACTTGAACGCCAGGAACTCCAACTTATGGGTGGGATAGTTCCTCTCGGAGGGCGACAAGCTCCGGATGACAAACGGGACAGGTCTCAACCCAGCGATCTGATCTTGATACAAGACGGCCCCGAAACCCTCCCGGCTGGCATCGGGTGTCGCAAAAGCCAGCACTGTTGTCTGGGTCAGTAATTCTTTCAGCAATTTAAAAGCCTCCTCACATTTTGCATCACACCTCAGTAGGAAGGGCTCCAAAGTGTTGAAATATTCTCTATCCTGCCGTCTCCATCTTCCTTTCTTCCCCAAGGGAGGGTAACGACGCAGAAGCCGTTTCAAGAGGGTCTCACTTTGACGTAGCCCTTCAGGAATCTCCAATAATCTCCACAGAACCACGAGAACGAGAGCGGAGCGCTCACAGTCCGGGGCCTCGGCCACGTTGTCACCGCTTCTTTCTTATCCGGGTCTGTAGCTACTCCATCCGGCGAGATTATGTGTCCAAATTAGCTAACAGACGTCTTGCCGAACTGGCACTTCTCCGGGGAGAGTTTTAACTCTTCCTCCCTCAGCCGACATAGCACCTTCAGTAGCCTCGTTTCGTGTTCTTCCAAGATGGCTCCAAACACTACCAAATCATCCAAATTCACCAGCACTTCAAGCAAATTCATATCCCCACCGTCCTCACCATGACCCTCTGGAAGGTGGCAGGGACTCCCGATATTCCCTGGAGCATAATTTCGAACTGGAAAAAAACAAAAGAGGGGTCTCTCTTTGTCGGCGTCACGCATCGGGATCTGGTAATATCCACTCCTCAGGTCCAGCACACTGAACCACTTCGCTCCACTCAGACAGGCCAGCGCGTCTCCGATCCTCGGGACAGTGCGCCGGTTCAGGGTCCTATAGTCCACACACACGCGTATCTTTCCGTTCTTCAGGGCCACTACTATTGGCCCCTTACCTTCGGCCCTCGGAACCGTATACTGGTCAGGAAGGGTGCGCCTGCTCAGTGTCCTATAGTCCACACACACGCGTATCTTTCCGTTCTTCAGGGCCACTACTATTGGCCCCTTACCTTCGGCCCTCGGAACCGTATACTGGTCAGGAAGGGTGCGCCTGCTCAGTGTCCTATAGTCCACACACACCCGTAAGCTCACTTTCCGCTTCCTGCCCACTACTAATGAGAGCGCATCGAAGCTTTGGAACCCAGCGATACTCCCCGTTTCCTTCAACTCACACACGTGGAGTGTTCGTCCCGGATTGAATTTGTGGATGCTGGTGACCCCTCTGCGTAAATACAATCCGGTTGGGGTGGGGTCAGCTGCTTTTCGGCGATGGTGTGCGGCTGCGAAGGTGGCAGAGAGCAATGCGTGCGTGTTGAGCGGGCGAAGACCAGCGTACCGGATGAAGTGTTACTTCGAGGTTTGAATGAGGTTAAAAATTTCTGCAAAGTAGCGATTGTATCACGGAACTTTGATTTTGAGGCAGGTACAGATACAGTGTTAATGTAGACAAGTGAGGACATAACAGGGGCGGAGTTGCCAGAGGAGATTGGCGTCCCCGGGGAGGCGGGGTCATGGCGTCTGCAGAGTGTCGGGGAGGGAGGGGTCAAAGCTCTGCGAGCGGAGTTGCCTGTAGAGGGGGGAGGAGATCTTAGGGAACGGATTCTTCCGGTGCTGGAGGATGAAGGGAAACAGCTGTCAGATTTGGAAAAGTTGGCCATTTCCCGTTCCACCGTGAAAGGCAAGAGTTCTGAGTTGGCCTCTGCACTTACCTCCTTAGCGAGAAGGGCAGAGGGGCCCCACCAGAAGATAAGAGTTTTCTCGGAGATAACGCCCGCTCCCGAGGGTGAGGAAGATTATGAGACATGGGTTGAGCAAACTTCACAGTTGTTGAGGGAGTGTCAGTGCTCGGATGAGGAAAAGCGACAGAGATTAGTTGAAAGTTTGCGGGATGGTGCGAGGTGTGAAGGTTAACCAGCCTTTGGCCACTGAAGGACGATATGGAGGCCTTGGAAAGAGCTTTTGGGTTGACTGGGAGCTCCTCGGGGAGTTTCAAAGCATTTATCAGGAGGAGGGTGAGACGCTCTCTGCGGACCTTTTATCGGCTAGAGAGACAGCTTAATGGATTGCGGCGCCGGGGGGTCATTCGGGCTGAACAGGTAGATCAGTTCAGGATGGATCAGGTATTTCGGGGAGCCCAGTCCGAGGACAAGATTGCTTGTAGTCTCCGGCAGTCTTATAAAACACGTCCTTCTCCGACGTTCGTTCAACTGATCAGAGATGAGAGGGGGGATGAGCGCGGGTTGAGGCCGCGGGAGGACTCTGTAAGCAGGGTGAGATCGGCAGACCGCTGGTGGGGATGGGAGAGGAGCCGGGTCCACCCGGCAACTGATAAAGGCAGTGGTGGCCAAGCTGAGAGTTGAGGGGGTCGGTAGGGAGGGTTTCGCCCCCCCAGAGGATGGTCAACGCAGGATGCTGCAAGTGGCGGAAGGTCTGCGAGAAGAGGCGCGGCTAGTAGCGTGTGCTATTACTTTGGGAAAGAGGGGCACTTCCCGAGAGACTGTGAGAGGCATGGTTTGCTATTACTGTAGGAAAGAGAGGCGTTTCCGGAGAGACTGTGAGAGATAGTGAGGTGTGTTATAACCAAGGGTATCCAAGAAGGTAGAGCTGTCGGGAAACTCAGAGGGGGCCCAGTGAGGGAAAGGCCTTGCGTCTCTCGGGGAACTCGTTCCTGGCAATGTACCCCCGAAATCAAAAGACACGGTTCTGGAAGGATTAGTGGGACTCCCTTCCAGCGCGTCGCTACGGATAGAGGGAATCTCTGCTAAAGCCATACTTGACACCGGGTCGCAGATCTCGCTACTGTACCGTTCGTTTCACAGTCAGTACTTAAAGCATTTTCCATTGACCCCATTCCGGGCACTGGATATTTGGGGCGTCAATACCATGGATTATTGACGTGTATTTGTCAGTGAATCTGTAGTTTTCAGAAGCCGATGTGGGAGAGTCCGAAGTTTTGGAGACATTAACGCTGGTTCATTCGCACCCAGTTGAAGCAGGGGCTGCTTCAATACTGGTGGAGACCAACACCCCTGTGGTGCAGAGTTTCATGGGGTCCTGCCAGGAGAGGAAAAATGAGTACTGCTTGGGGGCCCATGTCGGGCACCCAGCGTTTCATGCTGCTTTCAAGGAAGTGCGGCATATCCCTGGGCCAGAAATTGATTTTAAACGAGGGACTGTGTGGTGCACCCAGTCGAGCCTGTGATAATAAGGCCCGGGGTAGTAGCAAGAAAAATGGTAAGCCCCAGATTTCACGAAGTGCCTGATGGCGAGGCCCTTTTAGTGGAAGATCTCTAGGGGGAGTCACGATTTCCGGCTGGGGTGCTGGTGAGGCACGAAGTGCAGAGGCTCTCGATGGTACAGGCGGGGCGGATAACTGAGTGTCAGGAACACTACGAAGAGAGACATCACCTTTCAGAGAGGGATACTACTGGCGCATTTGTTCCCGGTGATGGTAATATCTAGCGCCCCTGTGAGGCCCACTAAGGAGGAAGGATTGGAAAACAGAGGAAAGCTGACCGCTGAGGCCTTTAACTTTGGGGACTCTCCTCGGACACCCCGTTCAGGGAGAGGTCGCGGCGACTGGCCTCTGCAGATGTGGAGGACGTGCGGCAGCACTTGTGCACGTTGAAGGAAGCTGCAATCATCACTGAGTCCCGAAGGCCCTATGCGTCCCCAATAGTGATGGCCCGGAAGAACGGAAGAGTACGCAGGTGTGTGGACGATAGGACCCTGAACCGGTACTGTCCCTGACTAGTAGACTGTCTCGAGGGTCGGAGACGCGTTGGCTTGTCTGAGTGGAGCGAGTTGGTTTAGTGTGCTGAACTTGAGGAGTGGATATTACCAGATCCCTATGAGTGAGGCCGACAAAGAGAAAACGGCAACACACGCAAGATGCTGGGGGAACACAGCAGGCCAGGCCGAGACCTTTCGTCAGTACGAAGACGACATTTCAGGACAGAAAGAGAAGGCGGCATTTATATGCCCTATGGGGTTTTTTCCAGTTCGCAAGGATGCCCGAGGGTATATCGGGGCCCCCTGCCACCTTCCAGAAGGTCAAGGTGGGGGATATGAATTTGCTTGAAGTGCTGGTGTATTTGGATGATTTGGTTGTGTTTGGAGCCACCTTGGAAGAACGGGAAGCGAGGCTGCTGAAGGTGCTAAGTCGACTGAAGGAGGAAGGGCTAAAACACTCCCTGGACAAGTGTCAGTTCTGCAAGACGTCTGTTAGCTATGTTGGACACATATTCTCGTGGGATGGAGTAGCTACGGACCCGGCTAAGATTGAAGCGGCCGAGGCCACGGACTGTAAGCGCTTTGCGCTCGTTCTTGGGGTTCTGTGGTTATTATCGGTGATTCGTGAAGGGCTACGCCAAAGTGAGTCACCCTTGAACCAGCTTCTGCGTGGTTACCCTCCCATGGGGAAGAAATGAAAAGAAGGGACGGGAGGTTGGAGAATATCTCGAACCGTCGGAGCCCTTCGGACAGAGATGGGAAGCAAACTGTTAGGAGGCTGTTAAAATGCTGAAAGAGTTGCTGACCCAGGCACCGGTGCTGGCTTTTGCTGATCCCCGATTACCCTATGTACCCACAAGACGCCAGCCGAGAGGGATTATGGGTTGTCTTGTATCAAGATCAGGGCACCGGGTTGAGACTTGATGCGTTTGTCAGCCGGAGTTTGTCGCTCTCCGAGATAAACTCCCCCACCCATAAGCTGGGGTTCCTGGCGTTGAAGGGGGCAGTGGTGGATAAGCTGAGAGACTATCTCTCCGGAGCAAGGTTTGAGCCGAGAACGGACTACAACCCACTTACTTATATCCTGACTTCGGCGAAAGTGGATGCTGCAGGACTTCAGTGGTTGTCAGCCTTATCGGTATCTGATTTCAGTCTGAAGAACCGGCCGGGGAGCAGGAATGGCCATGCGGTTGCCTTCTCGCGACGGGAGCACGGGGAACAGGAGACGGACGAGGAGTGGGACAGCGTTCTTGGCCCTGGGGTGAAAGCCATGTGTCAGTTTGCTATCACCGTGAAGGCCGAGAAAAAGGGGAAGCCGGAACGAGCAGTGGACCCACTGGAGGCTTCTGTTGACGCTCTACTCCCAGTTTACTGTGCCCTGACTGTACTGAAGACTAAGCAGATGCCAGAATTAAGTCCGGGGGAAGTGGCAGCTGTTCTGCGGGATGACCCGGGAATTGGCGCTGTTTGGTGCGCGGTGGAAAAGGGGGATGTGGTGTGGGCGGAGAAGATGAAACAGGCTTCAGTGCCTCCGTTATTGAGGGAATGGCCTCGACTGAAGTCGGGGGAACAAGTTTTATATCGGGTAACGTCATCCCCGGACCGTGAAGTATCGGAAGATTGTGTTGAAGTCACTGCACGATGAGTCTGGACATTCGGGGGTGGAGTAGTTGGCGCGCGGTGTAAAAAGGGTGATCTGGGCGGAGAAGACAAAATACGCTTCAGTGCCTCCGTCAGTGCGCGGGTTCGGGAGGAGAACCGAAGAGGAAGGACGTGCTGGACCCTTTGGTCCCAGGTTGGTCCCAGGCAGCGGGTCGAGGAGGTCGGAGAAGATCGAATGGTGGACAGAAGGTTTCGATAACTGAGCTCCAACGGTTGTGCACGAACTGATTGAACTGTAAAAAAAAAAGTTCTGGCGCCCTTTTCTTTCTTTTTATATTGTATCTCTATTACTTACCTAGTTCCTGTAAAATTTATAAAGAGTAATCTATAAAACGTACATTCTGTGCTGTCTGATATCGAATGTGCGAGTTTGTACCAGTGTGCGTTACACAGCATCTACACAAACGGGAGATACGGCTGGCGGGTGGACGGATTTTCCCCGAGACAAATACAAGCCGATAGTCCTAAGCGTTACACTAATCATGTCAAGTTTTTAACATTTTTACAGGTGGAACGAAAGATAATTTAAGTGGGAATGTTGGAGTAGCCGATTTTTGTGCCTGAAGTATAGACAATGACAGAGAAATTATTTTGCAGCCATTTATCAGCATATAGCGCAGAATTAGTTGCCATCATTTTAGGCTGAAGGTTGGCGGAGAAATTTCTTCCCACGTAACGTTATAATTGTTCAGATACTTTGATGTTTTGATGACTTTTGAACACGATATTCTAGCAGTCGGTCAGAGTTACTGTTGGAAACCCAGCAGGCATTAATTCATATTCAAGTACTTGTTTATATATTTTCTTCTTTTTGGTCCGTGCACACAAAGGTATTGAGGGGAATGAGTGGGTTGACTGTGAGTTACAAAAGTTCGACTGTGGATAAAGACCCTTCATTTAAAAAATCAGAAGTTCAGAGTTATGTTTGTTGGTAATTAGGAGCTTATGGAAAGACTGATGGGAAAATGAGTACTCCTTTACAGACTACATAAACGTGTTGGGTGTATGGGGAGAAAGGGGTAAAACAAGAACGGACGGAATTATATTGACATGAACTGGAATGGGAGCATGAAAGTCGTGGGATTATGGGAGAAACAAGGAGGGAAGGAATTATATCACCATGACTTACTATGCTTAATTATACATTTGTCATGTAGCAAAACATGCTTCCGGATCGTGTAGGTTTTTTCATTAAGAAACGTCTGAACACAGGTGAAGCAAATCTGGAAAGTAATCATGCAGGCTTGAGTGCAATCTGGTGGGGGGGGGGGGGCTTGATTGATTTCATTTAGCCGCTCTCTTAAGTCATAGGTGGGTCTTTAATTAAATTCGCCGTATTGTGTTTCATTACCTATAATTGATAGGATTTGTTGGCAATAATTTAGCTTTCGTTAGAAGACAGAAGCAGTGAGGATTTTATTTCGCAGTTCTCTACACCACAGTCCCGCCCAGCTGATAACGGGAATGCGCCTTTATGTTGGAGTGTCACCCGTCGTAAATCCAAAACCTGACCTACTTCTTAACTTAGCCAATCATTCAAGGAGATGGGAGGGACTGGTGTGATTCATATGAGGTTAGTAAATGTGCATCTGACTCGACCCGCGCCGTCTTGTGGGAATGTCTGACAGTGAAGTTGGTGAGCGGAATGGGAATAGATGGACATATCCGCAGACGGATGTGCGGGCGGCATTCCGGAGTAGTTCTTTGTCTGGCATCTGGCGGGAAGAATGAGGTTCTGACTCTCTTGGACGGTGCTTTGCCCCTCCCGACACACACACTAACTTAACGTCCCGGACTGCCGGTCGATGAGTAAAACTACAGACCTCCTCCTGCTCTCCATCTCCGGGTCACTTCGGTTCTCCACCTTACTCTGACCCTTCAGCCCCTTACGGACCCAACTGGCCACTAAAATGTATCTGACTGTCAGAGCGTTGAGCAGCAGGATCCCAGCGAAAGGGAGGAACGGAGTTAAAACCGTATCGAGCCAGTCATATCCCACCAACCAGTGAAATAATGGTCCTTGATAATGCAGAGCCTCGGTACATTGTCCATGATAATCCGGTGTTCCCATATGAAGAATCGGGGAACGTTTCTCAGACAGGACAGTACGCCGGTTGTTGTCAGAACCACAGCCGCAGTTTTCCCGGTGCAATATTTTGTTTTCAGTTTTTTGGCAGCAAATGGCGACAAATCGGTGAAAGTGACGGTGAACCAAACGGAACAATGTATGGCCGTGACAATCAGTACATCGATAACAGTGCTCACAGGGGTGATGTCCAGAAAACTCCGCAGGAAGTAATACAATGTGATTCGATACAAAATGACCCCGGTGACAATGGTCAGTAAATCCGCCGCTGCCATGGACAGCAGGTGGCTAGTGGTGCAGGTAGAGAGGCCGAAGTTTCCCCGGGACAGGATCACAATCGCCACAAGAGAGAGAGAGAGAGAGAGAGAGAGAGAGAGAGAGAGAGAGAGAGAGAGAGAGAGAGAGAGAGAGAGAGAGAGAGATGGAAAGATGCGCACCCAAATGTTCGCAGATTTAGTGTGCGTTGTCGAACATGGGAATACACGCGGATTTAGTGATGTCCGCTTTCAAATATCGGGGTGCATACGTGGCAGCACGTGAAGGTCTTGCACATCAAGATTTCCACACGGATTTTGGACTGGGTTCGGAGTTTTTACGTCGAGGCAGATTTTCAATGCGACTCATTTTTTGTTCTGAGATAATCTCATGCACATATGGGGTTGTCAGCAGGTCTGTTGTGGGGACTGATTTGGAACGACAATCGTGGTCCTTGGTGGTGTGCATGCATTTAGGGATGCGCACGAGTTCATGGCTGAATTCCCGAACATGTGGGGGCGCACTTACCTGGGGACCAGATTTAGCGGTTTGTCGGCAACTATGGAGGGCACACGGCTTTGGGTGGGGGGATTTGTATTTGGGGATGCACGCAGATTTAGGATTGTGCAGTCGGAGGTAGGACTGCACACAGATTTAAGGTTGCATCCAGATTTGGGGTTTCGGCCGATCTGGAGGTGCAAACAAACAACTGGGTGGCTGGGGATTTTTTTTTTAATGTTGATACAGCCATTTCTAAACTGTTTGAAATGATTCTTGCTCTGAGATAAGCTATTATGCATGTGAGGTGTTTGGGGTGCGCACTGATTTGGGGCTGGCACAGATTTTCATTGCTTTCGGGCTTTCTGGCGATGTTTACTGAGTTCGGTGTTCTCACAGATTTTTTGGAGACTGCGGATTTGGAGTTGTGACGGGTTTTAATTTCCGATACTTTTATAACCCCTGTGCTTTGTCCTTTCAACGGGTGCACATAGATTTTGTGGTGCTCTCTTATTTCTGTGTTGTCGAATATGGGATCAGCGTACGCCAGCGGATTTGGATTTACACAAGAATTGTGGGTTGCGTGCGAGTGCTTAATATCGAGTCTGCCGTTTTGTGTACTGTTTGAAAATTATGCTTTGGGATTAGATGAACTGCATGTGGAGCTTTCACCTGGTTGGTGTGCAAAATGATTATGGAGTGCGCTCCTGTTTCAGAATGTGCGCAGATTTGTGGGTGCACACGGATTTGGGTGTACACACTGATTTGCGGGTTGCTTGCGGATTTGGAGGGGCGCCCCGATTTGGGGTTGAACATGGATTTGGGGTGTACACGGATTACGGAATGCGTCGGCCAATATGGGATGCACAGTAATTTGCTGATGTAATTTGCCATATACGGGGTACACACCGATTTGCGGATGTGAGCAATTGTGGTTCATTTGTCGAATATTATGGTTCACTTGGATTGGGCGTCCATTCAGAATTGGGTGTGAATGAACGGGTTGACTATTTCGCTGCAAAAGCTGTTGAAGATTCAACTGTAGATAAAGACCTTCCACTTTGCAAATCAGAAGCTGGTTCAGAGTTTGCAGGGTTAAGAATTAGGGGCTTATGGTAAATCTAGTGGGATACTGGGCACAAGGGGAGCACCTTTAGAGAACACCTGTGTTCGGTTCATGGGAGAACCGGGTAAAAACAAGAAGGGAAGGAATTATATTGATACGACCTGAATTAGCCCGACTATAACGAATTATTCCTTATGTCGTGTTGGAAAACTCCATACTGGGTCATGTAGTTCTTGTCATTATGAAGCACTTGAACACACACTATTTCAGGGTGAAGGTGATCAGGTAGACAGAAATGAAATACAGATTTCATTACAATCGTTGAGGGCGGATATCTTTCATTTCAGTCGTGGGAATGAGTTTAATTTGATTCTCTCTATTGGGCTTCACGTGGGTACAATCTGTAGGATTTTTGGAGTGTAATTCAGTTTTCATTAGAACAAAGAAGCAGCAAGGGTTTTATTTCCCAATCCTCTACACCATATTCCAGTCCAGTTAGTGGCGGGAACGTGCATTAATTTGGAGTACCAACCATGTATCCAAAACCCGCCCTATTTACCCGCCCACGTTAGCCAATCATTCAAGCGGAAGGCGGAAACTGGTGTGCTTGACATTTGATTATCCTACCAGCATCAGACTAGAACACCAGCTGTCTTGTGGGAAAGTCGGTCTGTGAGGTTGGTGGGTGGGAATAGGAGTAGATGGACATATTCCCAGACGAATGGATGGCTGGCATTTCAGAGTAGTTCGTTGACTGACATCTGGCGAGTCCAGGACAGTGCTTTGCCCCTCCCCAGAAACACACTATCCTAATGTCCCAGACCTACTGGTCAATGGGACAGTCGGCCCCGGAATAACAACTGCGAGATCAGGCGGTGAATGTGAGGAGTTGGCCTCCGGACTGGAGAAATTGTGGCCGCGTCCGGCTTGTGCTCAGGACGCAGCTTTATTAATATAATGAACCACCGAGGGGACAGAATATTTCACCGACCTAATTATCTGTTCCCTGAATTTTGACTGAGTCACCGCGTAAATAAACGTGTTGGTGCAGCAGCTGAAATCACTCAGCAAACCCCCGACGTAGATAAAGATCCATTCAGAATCATTGAAACTGAATCCTTTCCCTGAGACCTGATAATATATGATATTTACAACCAGTGTCATCCACAGGAGGATGAAGCTGCCGGAGATGGTGAAGAGTAAAACCACAGACCTCCTCCTGCTCTCCATCTCCGGGTCACTGCGGTTCTCCCCCTTGCCCTGTCCCTTCAGCCCCTTTCGGACCCGACTGGCCACTAAAATGTGTCTGACTGTCAGAGCGTTGAGCAACAGGATCCCAGCGAAAGGGAGGAACGGAGTTAAAACCGTATCGAACCAGTCATACCCTACCCACCCGGGGTCAGTGAAATAACTGTCCATCACTTTACAGAACCACGGTACATTGTCGATGATCACCCTGGGTTGCCGTGTGAAGTATCGGGGAACATTTTTCAGACAGAACAGTGCGCCGATTGTTGTTAGAACCACAGCTGCAGTTTTCCCGGTGCAATATTTTGTTTTCAGCTTCTGACAGCAAATGGCGACAAACCGGTCAAAGGTGAAAGTGACGGTGAACCAGACAGAACAGTTTGTGGCTGTGCATTTCAGTACATCGACAACACTGCACACAGGGGTGATGCTCAGAAAACTCCACCTGAAGTAATAGGATTTGATTCGCCACAAAATGACCGCGGTGACAATGGTCAGTAGATCCGCCGCTGCCATGGCAACCAGGTAGCGAGTGGTGCAGGTAGAGAGGCCGCACTTTCCCCGAGACAGGATCACAATCGACAATAAATTCACTGCGTGTGGGAAAGGGGGAGAAGAGGAGGGAAAGGGGGAGGGAGACAGGGAGAGGGAAGGGACGTGGGACGGCGAGGGGGCAGAGAGAGTGAGGGAGAGAGAGATAACACACAGAAGGCATTACTGAACGCATTCCTCAAGGGATCGGGTTTCAGATAAAGACCAGGAGTTGTGGAGTCAGTGCACGGCTGCTAACCTAACATGAGACACTGGTCACACTGTCTCTGACCTGCCTTCTTCAGTGTGGAGGTTAGACAATGTGTGGACAATTGTCGGCGATAAAAGCGATCTGCATGAACAACATCGGTCGGTGCTGAACCCGATTCCAGTCCCTGTCGTGGCGGGTTTCATTGATTTAACCGTGACTGACTTGGCCCCTGGAAACTCGAAAATGATGGGGCCGATAAGGCATGCAGAGGAGAGGAACACACAGAAAACACTGGAGGGACTCAGCAGGCCAGGCAGCATTCTGTACATGGAATTGAACAAACTTTGGTATTAGGTCGAGACTTTTCTCCAGGACGAAGAGGTGTCCTGGAGAAAATTTACGACGCGTCTCAGAGGGAAAGCAGGAACAACTTTGTATCGTGAGGCTGAGCGGCTCCGTTAATGGATTAATTCCACAGCGCAGTTCAATTCGATAACTCTCGTCAGCAGATCCGCGGACACCGGTTCAGGTGATCAGACCCGATAATTGACCGACAGGCAGTGGGATCCGACTTTGACAGACTCCACAGGGAGATATGAAACACAAGATCAGGGGTTCTCTCTGATCGATAACTCAGAAACAGTGAACTTTACAATGTAAACCCATCCCAGTCACAGCTTGCGGGGGAGCTGCCTGTCCCCACACTGGGACAACTCCGGACAAGGTGTCATTGAAGTCAAGAACAACGTTCGAGTCGATCCCGTGAGTTTAATGAGAGACAGTTTAGTTCCGCTTGTCCTTAAATATGAACAATCAGAGTGTTGAACTGACAGGATCAATATCTCTAACGGATATTTCTACAATGATCAACAAGTTAGAAGCTTGTCAGATTCACATGGTTAACACACAAAAATACCAAACATGAATTGCTCTGCTCACTCACCAGGAACTCCAATGACGGCGATGAACACGTACAGTATTTTCTCCACGCTTCTGTACCTATCGAACAATGCAGGCATTTTCTCTGTCCAGTGACCTGTCCGCACTGTGGTACAGGCGATCTCTTGGAATGAAATGTGAAGGCAGTCCATGCCTGCGGTTTTTAATACCATTTAGCGACTCCACAGGGACACATTATAACAGATTTAAAAATAACTTTTAAAATTATTTACAAACCAATTACGTCAGGCAGATGCAATCCCCGTGGTGACAGATTGCGAATGAATAATTAACTAGTGCAATGTTTGGACTGTTTGTGTGAATTAGTTTGTCCCAACAAAGGTGACTCAACCTTCAGAGGTTTTCTTATCAATTCAATATGCTCCCACTCTAAATATGTACTTCAATGGAGCCAATTGAGAAACATAATACTGAAGTAAATTATGTCATTGTAGCTTGTCAAATTGTATTGAATCACCTACTGTTACCATTCTCCTCGAGAGTATGAACTCTTGGATTAGTTTGTGTTTGCGGGATTCTAACCAAGATGTCAAAAGTCTTGAACATCTTTTCTGTTCTATAAAAGAAATATATCTTGTTAGTTAAGCAATTTTTAGGATTGCTGTCAAATTATTCCAGTCTTAACAAAATTGTTAATTTCAAATTCCCAAACGTAACGGTACACCAACTAGTAATATTCTCCTGAAATGTAGGCATCTATATCCGAATACAGATGCACGGATTTCCATCTGCTCAACCAGGATTTCACATTGCCAGTGTGGAATTCGGGTGTCTTTAATATCAATTACATGGAAAACAAATAAGGAAACACAACGAAACACACACACACACACACACACACAAGAGAGTATAAAAATCCATGTTTGTATCATTCTTTCATTCCTTCATTTCATTATATTTATTATCAGAAAATGTATGCAGTACACAATCCTGTGATTCTTCTTCACCATATAGCCTCGAAACCAAGAAAAAAAATCAATAACTCCTCTTCCGCACGAAATGCACAAAAACAAATAAAAACGCAACAAAAACATTGTCCCCACTCCCACAGCTGTTTCGTGCCACAAAATAATTGCAAAACTTAAAATAAACAGTGCATTTTCACACATGTTACAAAGAAACGGGGGTGGGGGTGGATACAGCTGCGTGGAGCCCTGACACAAAAATGCATTTTCAACACAAAGGTGATTTCAGGTCATAATAACATTTTTACTTTGATCATCTTATTTTTTGTCTTTCGAAGCCAAAGTCACACGGCTCCCGCCACGTCCTCACTTAGCATACAGCAAAGCACTCTGGGATAATGCAGGGTCTATTGAACACATTAAAAGATTAAATACATTAAAAAATCTCAAGGTTTCGAATGTATTTTAACGGTACTCCCACACGTGAGTGTCACATAAATTCATCAATAATAACTGCATCTTCTGTTTCCCAATGTGTTACATTGAATGTAGCGATGTTTAGGGTGGTTCGAGACTCTCCTGCATTATGAACCATATGTACATATATACACTACTATTTCTACTTCTACTGGAAGCTCATTCCACACAGCTACCACTCTCTGAGTAAAGAAATACCCCCTACTGTTACCCTTAAACTTTTGTCCCCTAACTCTCAAATCATGTCCTCTTGTTTTAATCTCCCCTACTCTAAGTGGAAAAAGCCTATCCTCGTCACCTCTATCTATCCCCCTCATAATTTTAAATACCTCTATCAAGTCCCGACTCAAACCTTTATGCTCCAAAGAATAAAGACGTAATTTGTTCAACCTTTCCGTGTAAATTTGGTGCTGAAACCCAGGTAACATTCTAGTAAATATTCTCTGTTCTCTGCCTATTTTGTTGATATCTTTCCTATAATTCGGTAACCAGAACTGTACACAATACTCCAAATTCGGCCTTACTAATGCATTGCACAATTTTAACATTACTCAATGCTCTGATTTATAAAGGCTAGCATACCAAAAGCTTTCTTCACCACCCTATCCACTTGAGACTCCACCTTCAGCGAACTATGCACCATTATTCCTTGGTTCTACTGGTTCTACTGCATTCCTCAATGTCCTCCCATTTATCATTTATGTCCTATTTGGATTATTCCTACCAGAATGTAGGACCTCACACTTATCAGCATTAAACTCCATCTGCCATCGTTCAGCCCACTCTTCTAACTTTCTGCAAACTTTGAAACAAGCTTTCCACAACGCCATCTACCTTAGTATCATCTGCAAGAAATTTTATGGGGCCGATTCCTACTTTAGTTTCAGCAAGGGGTCCAGCTGCACCATCCGACCATGTGGTGAACGCACATGTAACTTGGAGACCCCCTGGGTAACTCTGGATTCAAGTCGTGGCTTATCATCAGCACCATGGGCATTATATTATAGGGAACACAGTTGACCTTCTTGGGGCAATAGGCCATCGTTACATGCTGACAAGTCCCAACCCACCTGGGTTGTGGGCAATCAATGCCAAAATAAACTTCGTGTCCAGTATTGCATCATTACTTTGTGGATCCAGTATTCATAACAGGGGGAACATAGATATTCCAACCACGTCGTTGACTACCCAGCCATTAGGTGGCGGTGTGGAGTTCGTACTGATCGGCCGCACCCACCCCCGTCTCCCTTCATTCTGCCACTGCAAACTTTGTTCTGTGATAGGGTCGTTTTAGAACCCTGTTTCCCCTTATCCTCCTCAGTACCTTTCTCCCTCACTCCCTTTCACTCATTCGCATCATCCTTCTGAGAGCCCATGCTTCAGCATGTGTGGGGTTTGAATGGAGCAATCATTTCACACACTCTTCTGCTCTCCTCGGTACTGTGCGATACCAAGTTCCTCGGCCAGTTCCTACTCTGTCACGGAGTCAAATTCTGCGTATCCAAAGTAGGACCCAAAACACTCGAGAAAGCCGGCCACAACCTCGTCACAGATATAGAAGGTTCTTTCCTTTCCACTGTCTGCAGTCATGCAAAACCTCACTGTCACCTCTATTAGTCCAGCAGCTTCTAATGGTGTCTTCTGTAAATCACCCCGTGTCCCCTGGGCGGGTGCCTGTTCCTCCGGCAGGGCTGAAGGGAAAGCTGAAGTTAGACAGAGAAGGGTTAGCTTCCCTTCCTCCGTTTCATATAAACCGTGAGTTATCCTCTCTGCTGAATGCACTGGGAAAGTTTCCGAGAATCATCTCTCATTCACAGCTCCAGCACTCAATTGGGCCACGTCAAAGGGACAGAATACCCTGTCACACACGCCCCATACCCCCGGCTCTAGTGTTTCCTGCCGTCCCTCCGTTACTACAGGCGCCATTGGGGCACTGGGTGTTGAAGCTTCCACCCACTCTCGGAAAAACCTGCTGGGAGGCGGGCCAATTCCCCAATAATCCTGGCTCTGACACTGTTAGTCCCGGAGTGCAGGGACAAACGATGGCAGACGTGGCTGTACCTCATGGAGATCGACTGTAGTGGGTTCCCGGCACGGCCAGCATGGAGGTTGCTGTCTGTGCTGGGCCTTGATGAAAAGAGCAAGAAGCAAGCAGCTGGCAGGATGGGGGAGGGAGCAGAAAGAGCCCCTGACTGGGTATGGAGCTGGAGAGAGGGGTTGAGCTCGAGGTCAGGAACAGTTGGGCAGTGACTTGGCCCTCACTCCTGATCCACCAACTGGAAAGAGTAGTGGTTAACGGTTGAAACACTCTATGAAATTTGGACACTACCTGACCATATCTGACCCCGGCCAAAGGCTACGATTACCTCATCAGGTGACTGAAGAGAGCAACCCGGTGTGTGATACAAGCGTCTCTTCATACGTTAAATCACCCCAATCTGCATCACCATCATCGTCCGTCCTCGCACATATCACTCCTCTCCGAGCTGAGAGTTCACTTTGCACATTTTCCATCTGTTTTAAACACTTGCGATCAGCGCAGCCTTTCTTCTCAGCTGCCGATTTCTTCATGACATTCGTAACAGCCGTAAATCCTGACCCTGACTTTTCCTTTCTCTAATTCTGTATCCGCCTGTTTATACTCCTCTTCAGGTTTCTCATTTTCTCTTGTTAACGCTTTCACACTGAGCCTGAAACTGACTCATGTGGATCAAACTCCCCTGAACCTGCTCCGTCAGAATTTCAAACTCTTCCCTACACTTACACAATTCCTCTGCCAGTTTCAGTATTTTCTCTCTTCACTTCTGTTACATCATCCAACAAACATTCCATCATAACAATTTTAATCCCTTGTAATTTCTTTAATTTATTTTTACTAACTGTTTTCCACAATTGTTCCTCCAGAGTCCCGGAACCTTGGCTTTCAAACTTTTCTAACCACGCCTCATATTCTGACCATTTCCTTAATAATTAACGATGAAAGTAACCTCTGAAATCCTCTAAATCCCTGGGTTATTCCTGTCCTTCCCCTTTCACAGTTTAATATCCTAACCTACTGTGTGGTTTAACTCGTCACCAGGGTCCCAGACCACTTTTCTTTCTTTTTGAGTGCACCCAGGGCGCGAAAATATGTTCACCGTTCATCAACTGAGATCAGTTTGGAAACTCACCAGGCAACTCGTAATCAATCTCAGCTCGCATTTTATTTTTCCTGCACAAACAACAAAGTAAATATGTTGACCCCAGGCTAACAACTTAAAACATGAATTCCACTGCTCCCTCTGTACTAATACACACCCTGACCACTTCTCAAATTCAGAATACTGAAATAGGGGATTCCACTGTATCCAAATGATCCATCATTTCTTCTCCAGTCCCTTCCTTGGGGATTCTTCCTTGTGATAGTTAGTCTCAGGAGTTATCACACCTTTGCATTTGAAACTCTTTACTTGTTTTGAAACAAGTCTTATTTGAAAGATTTGAAACAACTCTTATCAGTTCAGAGGACGCATCTCATTCTTGTTGGCTGAGGTCCATCAGGCTGATGACTAACAGATTTCCATTGGATGTAGTCCAAGGGCTAAACAACTTCATGCCAAAGGTAATTTATTTTGTTCTCCTCCACTATGGTTCCAAACAGACAAACTGTGTCGCTCAGACTCTCAGCAGAAATATCGAGATTCCTTCTGCAGAACTGCCACTGTACGTAATACACACCTTATCTCAGAGTGACTTCAGGTTCAGAGATAACGAGATTGCTTCTGCAAACCTGACAGTGTACATGCTACACAGATTATGTGAGAGTGATTTCAGGCTTACAATGGGAATACCAGTAACTTCTTGTGTAAAGTTGATCTGATCAGGTTATCCCACAACAATCAGTTCACAAAATGGGGATTACAGAGCAGCTTCACAAAATGGCAGCCTCTATTCCTTCGACCTCATTGCCAAAACACAGACAAGTGATCACTCTACTTCCACTGTCATTGACCCATTCACATTCGATGTTTTCTTGCATATGTTAATTCATTCAGACAGTGGTGTATTTTGGTGCAGAGCAGTCAGGATGGGATGCTCCTCCAGTCAGATGTGGGAACTCTGGACATCTGACAGTTTTCCGATGACTATTTGCAGTAAGTGCACCCAATCACAGCGCCAGACTGACTGGTTCAGGGAGTTGGATGTACTCAGGAACATTCGGGAGCCTGAAGATACTATCAATGAAACATCTGAAGAGGTGGCCACACCCAGAGTACAAGCTTCGGACAGGAGAAGCGTGACCACCAGCAGAGGTAAGGGTCATTAGGAAGACGTGCAGGGCTGTCCTGTGGGCATTCTCCTCAGCAGAACACCTTGTTGGATACTGCTCGGTGGGTGGGGAGTTGATCCATTGGGGCATGGAAGCAACAGAAAGGCCGGCAGCACTGTCCACTCTGAAGCTTAATAGGGAAGTGTACATTTTGGCCTTGTGGCAGTTATAAGAGATGATATTCTGGGGAGAGAAAGGAGATTCTGTTGATGTGGACAGGATTTAAAATAAAACTGATTTCTGCGTCACAGATCCAAACCATTAAACTCCAGTCCCATTAACCGGGAACATTAGCCGAGGATTACCTCCCATGCCCAGTGACCAGAGTGCGGAACTGGGTTTGATAAACAGCAGCAGTAATTGCCGAGTTCGGCACCAACAGTCACTTTTGAACTTGATTCAGCAACTGTGATGGTGAAATATCCAGCCTGTAGCCTGTCGCCTGTTTAAACAGTTTCCCCAGTGTGAACTCGATAGTGCGTCACAAGGTGGGATGACTGAGAAAATGTCTTCCCACATTGGGAGCAGGTGAACGGTCTCTCTCCAGTGTGGACTCGTTGATGCACCTTCAGTTGATATGACCGAACAAACCCTTTCCCACAGTCTGAGCAGATGAACAGCCTCTCCCCAGTGTGAATTCGCTGATGTGTCTTCAGTTCAACTGACCGAGTAAATGCCTTCCCACAGTCTGAGCAGGTGAACGGCCTCTCTCCAGTGTGGACTCGCTGGTGCACCTGCAGGTCAGATAAATGAATAAATCTCTTCCCACATTCAGAGCAGGAAAATGGCCTCTCCCCAGTGTGAATCCGCTGATGTACCATCACTTGAGATGACCGAGTAAATGCCTTCCCACAGTCTGAACAGGTGAACGGCCTCTCTCCAGTATGAACTCGCTGGTGAGCCTGTAGCCTGGATGAGTCAGTGAATTTCTTCCCACAGTCTGAGCAGGTGAACGGCCTCTCCCCAGTGTGAATTCTCTGATGCACCTTCAGTACAGATGAATGAGTGAATCCTTTCCCACAGTCTGAGCAGGTGAATGGCCTCTCTGCGGTGTGAATTCGCTGATGTTCCTTCAGTACAGAAGACTGAGTGAATCCTTTCCCACAGACTGAGCAGGTGAACGGTCTCTCCCCAGTGTGAGTTCGCTGATGTCCCTTCAGTTGAGATGACCGAATAAACCCTTTCCCAGTCTGAACAGGTGAATGGCCTCTCTCCAGTGTGAGTTCGCTGATGTATCTTCAGTTCAGATGACCAAGTGAATCCCTTCCCACAAGTCCGAGCAGGCGAATGGCTTCTCCCCAGTGTGAAGTGACTGGTGTCTCCGCAGTTGCGATGACTGAGTGAATCCCTTCCCACAGTCTGAGCAGGTGAACGGCTTCTCACCAGTGTGAACTCGCTGGTGTGTCAGAAGGCAGGATGACCGAGGGAATCCCTTCCCACAATCAGCGCAGGTGAACGACATCTTATCAGTGTGAACTCGCTGTTGTGCATGCAGGTGAGATGAGTGAGTGAAGAGTGAATCCCTTCCCACAGTTCTTTGTCAATTCATAAGTCAAATATCAGATGTAGTAAACCCCTTGCACAATCAATGTAGTTGAAGAACTGATCTCCAGTGAACAAATGCTGGTGTGTTCTCAGTTCCCCGGTTCCAGTGGATTTCAGTGAGTTACAACAGAAAACTTAATTTCAGACACAAAGCACTTTTCCAGCTTTGATGACAAAATTCTTCATCTCCAAGGATCAACAGTGATACATTGTTAAATATCTAGTAACTCCTTAAATATCTGGGCAGAGACAGCAAACTGACATGTTGTTCTGTTTAAAATTCCCGTACACAATTTTTGTCATTTCTAACCTGTAAAAAAGATTTACAAAAGACATCAATGAATGAAAGTCATCATTCAGAGAAGTGTATGGTCATCCACTTTGTTAGAGGCAATGAGAGTGCAGACTGTTTTCTCAATAGAGAGGAAATAATGTTGAAGAGTAGGAGAATATAAAAGCAAGGATGTATTGTTGAGTATTTATAAAATGTGGCCTCAATTGGACTGTTGAGAGCAGATTCAGGCCCCTTAAGTAGAACAGATGTACTTACATTGCAGAGCGTTCAAAGGAAATTTACAAAAATATTTCAGGACTTATAAGGTTTGTCAGATGAAGGACATTTGATGGCTCGGGGCCTCTACTCACTGGAGTTCAGAATAATGAAGGGGCCCTCATTGAAATCTATCGAACATTGAAAAATCTCGATAGAGTGGATATGGAGAGTATGTTGACAAGAGTGGGGGAGTCCAAAACCAGAGGACACAGCATCAAAATCGAGCTTTGTTCTTTCAGAATGGAGGTGAGGAGGAATTTCTTTAACCGGAGCGTGGTGACTCTGGGGGATTTGCTGCTATGAGTTGCTCTGGAGTCCAAGTAATTGGGTTTATTTTAGGGAAGAGGGTGATGGATTCTTGATTAGTCAGGGCAGGAAGGGATATGGGGAGAAGGCAGGAGAGTGCGGCTGAGATGGAAATGGATTAGCTTCAATATAATTATGGAGAAAGACAGGACTGGACCTAGAGTTGAGATTTTTGATTGGAGAAAGGCTAACTTTGAGGGGATGCGAAGGGATTTAGAGAGAGTGGATTGGGTCAAGTTGTTTTATGGGAAGCATGTAATAGAGAAATGGAGGTCATTTAAGGGTGAAATTATGAGGGTACAGAATCTTTATGTTCCTGTTAGGGTGAAAGGAAAGGTTAAAGGTTTGAGAGCACCATGGTTTTCAAGGGATATTAGAAATTTGGTTCAGAAAAAGAGGGATGTCTACAATAGATATAGGCAGCATGGAGTAAAGGAATTGCTCGATGAATATAAAGAGTGTAAAAGGAATCTTAAGAAAGAGATTAGAAAAGCTAAAAGAAGATACGAGGTTGGTTTGGCAAATAGGGTGAAAGTAAATCCGAAAGGTTTCTACAGTTATATTAAAAACAAGAGGATAGTGAGGGATAAATTTGGCCCCTTAGATAATCAGAGTGGTCAGCTATGTGTGAAACCGAAGGAGAAGGGAGAGATTTTGAACGATTTCTTCTCTTCGGTATTCACTAAGGATAAGGATATTGAATTGTGTAAGGTGTGGGAAACAAGTAAGGAAGTTGTGGAACCGATGACAATTAAAGAAGTGGAGGTACTGGCGCTTTTAAGAAATTTAAAAGTGGATAAATCTCCGGGACCTGACAGGATATTCCCCAGGACCTTGAGGAAAGTTTGTGTAGAAATAGCAGGAGCTCTGACGGAGATCTTTAATATGTCATTGGAAACGGGGATTGTGCCAGAGGATTGGCGTATTGCTCATGTGGTTCCATTGTTTAAAAAGGGTTCTAGAAGGAAGCCTAGCAATTATAGACCTGTCAGTTTGACATCAGTGGTGGGTAAATTAATGGAAAGTATTCTTAGAGATAGTATTTATAATTATCTGGATAATTATTTGATTAGAAGTAGCCAGCATGGATTTGTGCGTGGAAGGCCATGTTTGACAAACCTTATTGAATTTTTTGAAGAAGTAACGAGGAATGTTGACGAGGGTAAAGCAGTGGATGTAGTCTACATGGACTTCAGCAAAGCCTTTGACAAAGTTCCACATGGAAGATTAGTTAAGAAGGTTCAGTCGCTAGGTATTAATGCTGGAGTAATAAAATGGATTCAACAGTGGCTAGATGGGAGATGCCAGAGAGTAGTGGTGGATAATTGTTTATCGGGATGGAGGCCGGTGACTAGCGGGGTACCTCAGGGATCTGTTTTGGGCCCAATGTTGTTTGTAATATACATAAATGATCTGGATGATGGGGTGGTAAATTGGATTAGTAAGTATGCCGATGATACTAAGGTAGGAGGTGTTTTGGATAATGAGGTGGATTTTCAAAGCTTGCAGGGAGATTTATGCCAGTTAGAAGAATGGGCTGAACGTTGGCAGATGGAGTTTAATGCTGAGAAGTGTGAGGTTCTACATTTTGGCAGGAATAATCCAAATAGAACATACAGAGTAAATGGTAGGGCATTGAGGAATGCAGAGGAACAGAGAGATCTAGGAATATCTGTGCATAGTTCCCTGAAAGTGGAGTCTCATGTAGATAGGGTGGTGAAGAGGGCTTTTGGAACGCTGGCCTTTATAAATCAAAGCATTGAGTACAGAAGTTGGGATGTAATGCTAAAGTTGTACAAGGCATTGGTAAGGCCAAATTTGGAATATTGTGTGCAGTTCTGGTCACCGAATTATAGGAAAGATATCAATAAATTAGAGAGAGTGCAGAGACGATTTACTAGGTTGTTACCTGGGCTTCAGCACTTAAGTTACAGAGAAAGGTTGAACAAGTTAGGTCTCTATTCATTGGAGCGTAGAAGGTTGAGGGGGGATTTGATCGAGGTATTTAAAATTTTGAGAGGGATAGATAGAGTTGACATGAACAGGCTGTTTACATTGAGAGTAGGGGAGATTCAAACTAGAGGACATGATTTGAGAGTTAGGGGGCACAAGTTTAAGGGAAACACGAGGGGTTATTTCTTTACTCAAAGAGTGATAGCTGTGTGGAATGAGCTTCCTGTAGAAGTAGTAGAGGCCAGTTCAGTTGTGTCATTTAAGGTAAAATTGGATAGGCATATGGTTAGGAAAGGAGTGGAAGGTTATGGGCTGAGTGCGGGTAGGTGGGACTAGGTGAGATTAAGGGTTCAGCATGGACTAGGAGGGCCAAGATGGCCTGTTTCCGTGCTGTGATTGTTATATGGTTATATGGTAATGAAATGGCGGAGCAGACTCGATGGGCCAAACAACCTCATTCTGCTCCTGTATCTGATTAATTTTCACAGCCGATATATTGTGAGATAATTTTAATCTCCTTTCTGAACTCTGACATCACACTGTTACAGCGAGGATCAACCCAAGTTGGGGGAAAAACTCACCTTCTAACTGCTCATGACGCCGGCAACTGGTCTGTCCATCCAATTCCCCAACAGTTTTCCTGTGTGTGAGAATGGGAATTTCAATCTGTGACTTAGCTCAGGCTGATTCCTTCCATTAGTATTATTCTCTGTCCCATATTATTCCGAGCTGCGCAGTGACTGAAATGTTCCCACACAGAGAGCCTTTGCTGCTGCACAGCTGGTGTTTTGTTGATGCCGTGCTGTTTTCATGATGTTTAAACATTTAACTTTCAGACAAATGCTCGGTCCATACGTTCTGAGAAAAATAAATTAGAGAAAACATAGGTATTATTTCAAGTTCTGGTCGTGTACGACAGCACTACAAAGAGCATGTGATGTTACATAGCAAACCCTGGAGAGTTTCAAATTACTCTGCCCCTCCGCACAGGTGATTGACGGTGGAGAGCCCGTCAGTGGCAATGCCAATGAACATGATGGGGAGGGCAGTCCTTGTTCTCATTGGAGTGTGGCATATTTGTGATGAGAACGCTACAGGTCACTTGTTACCCAGGCCAAAGGTAATTGGTATCATTATGTACCCAAAGCGAATGGTACTAAACAAGTTCTCACAGGTAGAAAGGTCCAGATCAAGATGGAACAAAGGTGATTTCCACAAAGACTAAAGCTGATGCCAGGATTTTGTTTCCTTCTATTCATACAGTAAAAATTGACATTTTTATTGACTGGAAGGTCAGCTCCTCAGTGCTCGGTGGTGCCCGAGTGATCCATCTACTCCCCTTCCCTCCCCCTGCGATTCCAAATACGGCCTACGGACTAACGGGGAAAACGCTGGCCCTGTCATCAATGGCTGCCTCTTTACCCAGAAACCTACACGAAGAAGAGACCCATCTATCCGCCACGGCTCCAGCGTCTCCGCTCCTCAGCAGCAAATTCCCCGGAGCCCCCGTAGAGAGAGGGGTAAGGACTTGGACTAACCCGGGGTGGGGAAGAAAGGTGTGGCCGGTCGCGGTGCGGACGCCGGTACCGATGATAATCCGCCCGGATCCCCGCTCCTACCTGCCGCCGAGTCTCCGAGCTTTTTGTCCACCGTGCGCACGCGCGAAACGCCCGCGACCCTTACGCATGCGCATGTGATCGTCTGGTCACGGACGGCGATTTCTGGAACTAACAGGAGAAAGTCTGCAAATGCTGGAAATCCAAAGCGACTCACACAAAACGCTGCAGGAACTCAGCACCTCAGGCAGCATCTGTAGAAAATTATAAAAAAATGGCGTTTTTTGGCAGAAAGCCTTCTGCAGGGCAGAGAAGCACAGGGGAAGGTGCCAGAATAGAAATATGGTGGGGGAGGGGAAGAGGCGAGCTGGAATTTGATGCCGGGTGGGTGGGGAAGGTCAAGAAAGGGTGGGCTGGAGAATAATAAAGAATCTGATAGGAGGGGAGAGTGGACCAGAGAGAGGGCAGGAGGAGGGTCCCGGGAGGAATGTAGGAAGGTGAGAAGTACAAGGTCAGAGTGGGGCATAGAGGAGGGTGACGGTAATTTATTCACAGGAGGGGAAATCGATGTTCATGCCGTCAGGTTGGAGGGTACCCAGACGGAATATAATGTGTTGCTCCTCCACCCTGGGGTGGGGGGATGGGAGCTCATCTTGGCACAAGAGGAGTCCATGGATCGACACGGCGGAACAGGACTGGGAATGAAGAATTAAAATGCTTGCTGACTGGTAAGTCAGACTTGTGGAGGATGGTGCGAAGTTGCTCCTAATTGATGACTGCACCCTCAGGGTGGCGGAGCAACAACTTTTATTCTGCCGTGGTACCTTCAAACGAGATGAACGAGTGCACCAGTCTTGTCTGTTTGAATCCAGAGCCCAAGAAAAGCTCTCTTTCGTGTCTCAGTCGTCTATGACCCCCTGAAGAACTGTTTCTGAGTGACAGCTAAGATCCACCTGCAATTCCTCGGCCCACTTTCCCAACTGGTCTCGATCCCACTGGAACCTTAGACAACCCTCACTTTCTCCACACACCGGTTTTGGTGACATCCACAACCTCACTAATTGTTTGAACTGCATTGTCCAAATAATTAACACACATCATTGTCCAGTTGTAAGCGGATGAATTTACTTTCTCTTTCATCTCCCAGGGGGAACGAGACTGGCTGGATCCGGGGGGGGGGGGGGGGGGTGGGGTGCAGGGAAACACGGGCTTTCAATCGCCGACACCTACCGTCAGTGTGTCCATCACCAGGGGCACACATCATGTTCTCTGGCGGCAACAAACCAGCCCGAAGACCCCGGTCTCCGGTTGGCAGCAGCTCATTTGAGGGACCCGACATTTGGGCTCCGCCTCATTCGGGGGGAGACGTTTTGTGGGTGTGTGACCCTCTGAGTGAAGAGGTATCCCCTCATGTGCCCCATAAACTCCCCACCTTTCACCCTTAACCCCCTGTCAAGTATCTCTCTGCTGAGACTCACAGAACGCAATCCCAACACTGAGTGTTTCTTCATCAAGCAGCTTTATTCTTTATTACCTGCCGGGGGTAAGTTCACCTCCATTCTCACCAGGGATGGGAGGGGACCTCAAACACAGCGTTTACAAAATATTCCTTCTGTACATAAGAACGCGACGAGGTTACTGTTCCCACCTACATATATCGCATATACTAGCTCAGCACTCCGGGGTTTGTACAGCTCCATTTTGTCTCATCAAATACTTACAATAAAATGCAAAGTTCAGTACATATTTCCCCATTCCCTCCTCTTTGTTGTCCCATGACAACAGACATCCAATATCATCAGAACTTACGAAGTGAATGATGTCTTTAAAGTGAAAATACTTCAGATCTCAGGGCTTTCTTTTCCCCGTCCATTCCCCATGAGGAGCCAGAACCCTGATATCTCCTCCTTTTCAGACTCCCGACTGAGCACGAGAATCATAATCAGATTGTTTGTATTATTATTGTTCCAATGGTTATTCCATCATGCAAACCAGTATCTCAACATCCTCCCAGAGTCCCAAATGGCCACCAGCTTCCTAAGGGGTTATGATTGATAAACTCTACAACGTGAACAAGTATCCCAACATCCTCCCAGAGACCCAAATGGCCACCAGCTTCCTGAGGGGTTATCATTGCGGAAATGTACAATGTAAACCAGTATCCCACCATCCTCCCAGAATCCCAAATGGCCACCGGCTTCCTGAGGGGTTATGATTGATAAACTCTACAACGTGAACAAGTATCCCAACATCCTCCCAGAGTCCCAAATGGCCTCCGGCTTCCTGAGGGGTTTAATTGTGGAACTGTACGATGCAAACCAGTATCCCAGCATCCTCCCAGAGTCCCACATGGCCACTGACTTACTGAGGGGTTATCATTGTGGAACTGCTCTCCCACTTCTCTCATTCTATCTGCTGCCTCTCAAATATAATCCATCAGGTGAGTTACATTTTCAGTTTTGTCTGGTGTGTTGGTGCAACATTCTTGTCCAATTAAAGCACACATATCCCAATTTTTATCTGATATAAAGTCTCGGGTGGCTGGAAAACGATGCTGGAGAGGCAGTGACGGGAGACAAAGAAATGGTAGACATACTGAAAAAGTATGTTGTGTCTGTCTTCACAGAGGAAGACACCAGCAGAATGGTGGAACTTCCGGGTGTCAGGAGTCAGAAGTGTACAAAGTTACCAGAACCAGAGTGAAGGTTCTTGAGGAACTGGAAGGCCAAGTTAGATAATCCAGATGGTGTACACCCCAGCTTTCTGAAAGAGGTGGATAAAAAGATTGTGGCCCCATTAGTAATGTACATTCAGGAATCACAATGTTCCGGAATGGTTCCTCAAGAATGTAATATTGCCAATGTCACACCACTTTTCAAGAAGGGAGAGAGGCAGAAGAAAGGAAACTATAGGCCAGTTAGTCTGTCCGCAGTGATTGGGAAGATGTTGGAGTCGATTATTAATGATGAGGTCTGAGAGTACCGTGTCACAAGATAAAATAGGCCACAGTCAGCATGGTTTCCTGAAGGGAAAACCTTGCCTGACAAACCTGTAGAAATTATTTTAAGAAATAACAAGCAGGACAGACAAAGGAGAATCGATTGATGATGTTCACCTGGATTTTCAGACGGCTTCTGACATGATGCCACACACGAAACTGTGTTAACAACCTACGAGCCCATGGTATTACCGGAAAGATTCCAGCATGGACAAAGCCGTGGCTGACTGAGAGGAAGCAAAGAGTGGGTATAAACGGAGCCTCTTGATGAGTGGGTTCCACAGTCGTCTGGGTTGGGACTGATACACTTTCTGTTAAATGTCACTGATGTGCATGATGAAATTGATGACCTTGCTGCAAAGTTTACAGGTGCTATGAAGATGGTTGAGGGTCAGGTCGTTTTGAGGAAATAGAGAGACTATGGAAGGTCTTCAACAGATGAGGAGAATGGGCGAAGAAGTGGGAGATGGAATACAGTGTCAGCAAAGGGTATCAGCATGCACTTTGGTAGAAGAAATGAAAGGGCTGACTATTTTCCAAATACTTCCTAAAGGTCAATTTGCAGATTGAGTCTGTGGTGAAGAAGGCAAATGTAATGTCAGAATTCATCTCAAGAGGAATCGAATATAAACGCAGGGATGTAATGTTGAAATTTTTGTAAGCACTGGTGAGGCCTCACTGGGAGTACTGTGAGCAGTTTTGGACTCCTTATCTGAGAAAAAGATGTGCTGAAACAGGAGAGTATCCAAAAGAGGTTCACGTAAATGATTCCCAAATTAAATATGTTGTCATATGAAGAGTATTTGATGGCTCTGGGCCTGTGTTGAGTGGAATTCAAAAGAATGAGAGCAGACCTAATTGAAATATATCAAATAGTGAAAGGATTAACAGAGTGAATATGGACAGGATGTTTCCTATTTTGGGACAATCTAAGACCAAAGGACACAGCCTCAGAATAGAGGGGTGTCTTTAGAATGGAGATGAGGGGGAATTTCTTTAGCCAGAGAGTAATGAATCTATGGACTCTATGGATAGTGAATCATAGGCAGCTGTGGAGGCCAAATCTTCATGTACATTTAAGGCAGAGGTTGATAGTTTCTTGATTGGTCAGGGCATGATGGGCTACCAGAAGAAGGCAGGAGATTGGGGCCAAGAGGGAAATTGGAGCCGCTAAAATGAAATAGCGGAGAAGACTCGATGGGCCAAATGGCCTAATTCTGCTCCTATATCTGATGGTCTTAAAGCAACCTCTCAGTAAACATCAGCAAGAGCCAGGAGCTAATTATTGACTTCAGGAGGAGGAACCAGGAAATCTGTGAGCCGGTCCTCATCAGAGATCAAAGGCGGAGAGGGTCAGCAACCTTAAATTCCTCAATGGCATCACTTTCCAGGATCTGTCTTGAGCCCAGCATGGAAGTGTAATTACGAAGAAAGCACAGCAACATCTCCATTTCCTTAGAAGCTTGCAAAGATTCAGCATGACATCTACAACCTTGACTAACTTCTGCAGGTGCGTGTGGAGAATATGTTCAGTGGTTACATCATGGCCTGGTATGGAAACACCAAAGCCCTTGAAAGGAAAATCCTGCAGAAAGTAGTGGATACGGCCCAGTACATCATGGGTAAAACCCTCCCCACCAATGCGCACATTTCTCTGGTGAGCTGTCATCGGAAAGCTACATCTATCATCTAGGAACCCACCAAGTGAAACATGATCTCTTCTCACTGATGCCATCAGGAAGAAAGTGCAAGAGTCTCAGGACCCACACCACCAGGTTCAGGAACTGTTATCACCCTTCAAACATCAGGTTGTTCAAACAGAGGAGATAATCTTACTCAAATTCAATTGCTCCATCACTGAACTGTTCCTATAACCCATGGACACATTCACGGATTCTTCATCATCTGTTCATGGTAATTATTTATTACTTTTTTTTTCTTTTGTATTTGCACAGTTTGTTGTCTTTTGCACAGTGTATTTTGTCTACAATATTGGGTTCGGGCTTTCATTGATTCAATCATGATTCTTTGATTTACTGAGTTTGTCCGAAAAAAAAATATCTCAGGATTGAACATGGTGACATGCGTAAAAATCGATAATAAACTTACTTTGTAAATTTTGAATTCTACATTTAAATTACTCTCTCAAACACACAAGTGCTTTGTAATTTTTAAAGGTTCAGCATCGACTGGCTAAATGATTTGGCTCTGATCAGAATGATCGTCCCATCACAGTGACCCCTCTTCTGAGGTACCCCAGCTACAGGAAAGATTCCTGAATCAAACTGGGATCACTGTTTCAAGCGTGCACGCACACACACAGACACACAGCTGTGATGAAGAGCTTTGAGGGGGTTGGTCCTGACTAGAATCAACTCCTGTCTGTGCATGGAGCTGGACCCAGTGCAATTTGCCGATCGTCACAATCTGTCTACAGCAAATGCAATCTCACTGACTCTCCACTCAGCCTTAGATCACCTGGACAATAGCAATACACAAGTCAGGCTGCTGATTACAGCTCAGCGTTCAACACAATCAGACCCTCAATTGTAATGAACAAGCTCCAAAACCTGGGCCTCTGTACCTCTTTCTGCAACTGGATCCTCACCAGGAGACCCCAGCCTGTGTGGATCAGAAATAACATCTCCTCCTTGCTGACAATCAACACCGGCACACCTCAACAATGCGTGCTCAGCCCACTGCTCTGCTCTCTCTACACCACGTCTGTGTGTCTAGGCTCATCTATAAACTTGCTGATGACACAACTATTGTTGGTGGAATTTCAGACAGTGACGAGGAGGAGTGCAGGAGTGAGATAGATCAGCAAGTTGAGTGGTGTCACAGCAACAACCTTGCACTCAGCATCATGAAGACAAAGGAATTGATTGTGGATTCAGGAACGGGAAGTCGAGGGAACACACACCAGTCCTCATCGTGGGATCAGAAGTGAACAGGGTGAGCAGTTTCCATTTCCCGTCTGTCAACATCTCTGAGGAACTATCCTGGGCCCGACATGTTGATGCAGTTACAATGAAGGCACAACATCGACTATATTTCATTCGGAGACTGAGGGGAATCAGTCTGTCACTAAAGACACTTGCACATTTCTACAGATGTACTGTGGAGAGCATTCTAACTGGTTGCATCACTGCCTGGTGTGGAGAGGCCACTGCACAGGATCGGAAAATGCTGCAGAAAGTTGTAAACTCAGCCAGCTCCTTCATGGGCACCACAGCATCCAGGACACATTCAAAAGATGAGGCCACAAAAAGGTGGCAACCATCAGTACGGACCCTCATCACCCAGGACATGCCTTCAGCTCATTGCTACCATCAAGGAGGATGTACAGGACCGTGAAGAGACACTCAATGTTTCAGGAACAGCTTCTTCCCTCCACCGTCAGATTTCTAAATGGACAATGAACTCTAGAATACTTCCTCAGTATTTTCCCTCACGTTTGTCACTACATTTCAAATTTAATTTTATAAATACTTGTTCTAATTTATAGTTTTTATTACTATGTATTACAATGTACTGCAGACACAAAGGAACAAATTTCACCACATATGCGGATGATATTAAACCTGATTCTGATACACAAACACACACAGCTGGGCTCAGACATACAGTACTCCCACATTCCTCCCTTTGTGACACCCTGCTTGCTCCATGGCCCCCGGTATGAAGCTCAAACTGTTGCAACACCTGCCCTTTAAATTCATGGCTGAGGCTGCGTTGTGTCTGTTCACTGTTTGAGTTCGATATTAAATGAAGAGCATTGAATGGGAAGTAAGGTTTGAATAGAAGAATAAAGATCTCCTCTGAAGGTATATGGGGTCCTGGTGAGAGCGTACATGGAACACTGTGCACAGGTCTGGTCTCCCTCCCGGAGTCAGTCTGTGGGATGAAGGGAATGAAGATATTTCCCAGATTGATTTAGGAGGTGAGGTAGTGTCCTTGGAGAGATTAGAGAAATAAAAGGCCGTCTGACTGAGACAGACAGAGTCTCACAGGGTATTGACAGTGTTGAGGGAGAAATGATGTTTCCTTTGGCTGTGGTGAGGAATGGGGGTCACAGAATCCGAGTTCACCTCAGCACGACTGAAATGAGGAGGAATTTCCTCATCCAGAGGGCAGTGAAACTTTGGAATTTTCTCCACAAGGTTTCTAAATTTGAAGGACAAATTTTGGGGCTCTGCGATGCTGGGAATGTTGCGCGAAAGTGGCGCTGTGGTCAAAGATCAGGCATGTTCTGTGTGAAAGGCGGAAAAGACGGAAAGTCTGTTTATTTGTTCCTAAAGTCCGAGTTTACCTTTGCGCCTGGTTCTCCTTTGACCTTCAGCCTGTCCTTTTGCACAGGGGAGCGCTCACACACCGGAGCTCCATCGGCAGCCGCTGCGGGCCAGCTCCCGGATCCCAGCAGCAGGAGATAGGACCGGGAGGAAACTCCGGACAACAGGCCCCGATCCACGGCGGGGAAAGACCGGGCTCCCCTGTGTGGCTGAAACATCTCACGGAATCTCCGCCCGAATCTTCACCTCCGCCATCGGAAGGGTTCAAAACTCCGGCCGCTGTTGCAGCCTTTACCCGGGGAGCTGCTCCCAATCTCGGGTCTCTCACCGGGTCCACTCGTTCCCGGTTCCAAACTTCGGTCTGCCCAGCGGGACGCCCACTGACACTCCTCAGCCAATGGAGGCAAGAGTCTCTCAGGGGTGTTCTCTGATTGGCTGTGAGTGTGTCCGAGGACGGGCTGCTGCCGGTTGCTGGATATGTCAGTCAAGGTTTGATATCAGAAACAAAACAAGTTCCCAAAGGCTCAAAGTTCAAAGTAAAATTAGTAAACCCAGATAAGACATTTTCAAAACAGAAAGTAAAATCCACATTAATATAATGATCTATAAATTGACAAACATCAACCCAAAATGTTTTAACATATTCACAATCCCAAAACAGATGAAAAAAATCCTCTGGTTATAAACCACAAAAATAACAGTTAGTTTCAATATCAGAATTAACCCGTCAGATAAACACTATTTGGATAATATCTATGCATAGTTTTAAATAAGCCCCAAATACTCCTCCACCTCAGATTACCCAAGCGACTGTTCCAAAAACAGTGTACATATAAGTCACCACATACAACACCTACAAACATACAGAGCAAAGCTACAGAACGGTAACTATATCTGGATCACTGAAAGATCAGCCAGAGTGCAGAAGACAACAAACTTCGCCAATGCAAATAAACAACGAGAACATGAAATAACCGCAGCGGCTGCCGATAGATGTCCGGTGCTCTCAGCGCTCCCCGTTCAATCTGACAGGACAAGAAATAGTGAGGCGCAAAGGTAAACTCGTGTTTCAGAAAATAAGAAATAGAGAAGGTGTGGCCATTCGGCCCCTTGCGCCTCTTCTGCCCTTCACTCAGAACATGCTTGACTTTTGACCTCAGCACCACTTTCCTGCAACTTTCCATCACCGCTGAGCCCCAGGATATGTCCATTCAATTCCGAAACCTTGTGGAGATAATTGCAGTGATTCAGTGCACTCTGGGTGAGGAAATTACTCCTCATCTCAGCCCTGCTGAATTGTTCTCGGATTTTGAGTCTGTGCCCGCTGGTTCCACACCTTATGGGAAACATCATTCCAGCCCTTCCGCTGTAAATATCCTGTGAGATTGTATTTCTCTAATTCTGAGACAGGAATGCGATCTGTCTCTGTCAAACCACCTCCTATTTCACTCATTTTGAGACAGTCCCAGTACGATGATTTGTTGTGGGAGCCTCTCGATGGACAGCAGGTGAGTGCAGTTGTCCTGTGTTGTTCCACACCCTGATGGTTGAGGGGTAGTAACTGTTCCTGACCCTGGTGGGGCGAGTCCTGAGGCTCTTGTACCTTCTACCTGATCACAGCAGTGAGAAAAGAGCCTGCCTGTGTGGTGAGCCTGATCACAGCTGCCTGTATCACCGTCCCCTCTGACCTGTCCTATCCGGGACCACAGAGATTGTGGAGAGTAAATGTGGTACTCTGTCGAGTATCACTGTGATCCGTCCCCTCGGGCCTGTCCTATCCGGGACCAAAGGGATTGTGGAGAATAAATGTGGTACTCTGTCGAGTATCACTGTGATCCGTCCCCTCGGGCCTGTCCTATCCGGGACCAAAGGTATTGTGGAGAGTAAATGTGGAACTCTGTCGAGTATCAGTGTGACAAGTGTCCTCTTCATCTGCACCATACGCACGATCCTGTTACCCGTTCTGGGTTATTCGTCAGGACCCGAACTCCATCTCCTCTCTACCGGATCTCTGTGCTCACTCTCACTTTTCCCCAGTCCCGTTAAAGAGTCAATTGTGCTCCATATTCATCAGAATTTATGTCACCCGGGGCCAGGTCTGACATGGCGAATTGAGATTAGTTAACTTACAGGAGTGGGCAGGCTTGGGTCTGAGAAGGTTTAGAAAAGTCTGCACTGCCAGCAGGACACACTGATCTGTCCAGGGGTTTGCCGGCATTGGAATCTCACGTATCCTTAAAACGAGCTATAAAGTACGCAAGGGATTCTCCTTTTTTCTGTAGTTATCGGGTAAATTCACCAAAATCCGCTTCCAGTCGTGCTGTCATTCAAATGGGTTCCCTTACCTCAGCGACCCACCGTGCCAGGGCTTGTATTACATCAGCCCCACTGGTGGCTTCCGGTCACCTTCGGGCGTCTGCCTGGGAAAGGGGAACCCACTCCCTGTCCCTGCCCGAGAGTTTCCATATACAACCCTGAGGAGTGGCACAAGTCCCCTGACAGGGTCAGGAAAGGGGAACCCACTCCCTGTCCCTGCCCGAGAGGTTCCATATATAACCCTGAGGAGTGGCAGAGGACCCCGGGCAGGGTCTGGAAAGGGGAACCCACTCCCTGTCCCTGTCCGAGAGGTTCCATATATAACCCTGTGGAGTGGCACAAGTCCCCGGGCAGGGTCTGGAAAGGGGAACCCACTCTCTGTCCCCGTCCGAGAGGTTCCATATATAACCCTGAGGAGTGGCACAAGTCCCCGGGCAGGGTCTGGAAAGGCGAACCCACTCCCTGTCCCTGTCCGAGAGGTTCCAGATATACCCTGAGGAGTGGCACAAGTCCCCGGGCAGGGTCTGGAAAGGGGAACCCACTCCCTGTCCCTGTCTGAGAGGTTCCATATATAACCCTGAGGAGTGGTACAAGTCCCCGGGCAGGGTCTGGAAAGGGGAACCCATTCCATGTCCCTGACCGAGAGGTTCTATATATAACCCTGAACAGTAACACAAGTCCCCGGGCAGGGTCTGGAAAGGGGAACCCGCTCCCTGTCCCTGTCCGAGAGGTTCCATATACAACCCTGAGGAGTGGCACAAGTCCCCGGGCAGGGTCCGGAAAGGGGAACCCACTCCCTGTCCCTGCCCGAGAGTTTCTATATACAACCCTGAGGAGTGCAGGCAAGTCCCCGCGCAGGGTCTGGAAAGGGGAACCCACTCCCTGTCCCTGTCCGAGAGGTTCCATATATAACCCTGAGGAGTGGCACAAGTCCCCGGGCAGGGTCCAGAAAGGGAAACCCACTTCCTGTCCCTGTCCGAGAGGTTCCATATATAACCCTGAGGAGTGGCACAAGTCCCCGGGCAGGGTCTGGAAAGGGGAACCCACTCCGTGTCCCTGTCCGAGAAGTTCCATATATAACCCTGAGTAGTGGCACAAGTCCCCGGGCAGGGTCCGGAAAGGGAAACCCACTTCCTGTCCCTGTCCGACAGTTTCCATATATAACCCTGAGGAGTGGCACAAGACCCCGGGCAGGGTCTGGAAAGGGGAACCGACTCCCTGTCCCTGCCCGAGAGTTTCCATGTATAACCCTGAGGAGTGCAGGCAAGTCCCCGGGCATGGTCTGGAAAGAGGAACCCACTCCCTGTCCCTGTCTGAGAGGTTCCATATATAACCCTGAGGAGTGGCACAAGTCTCCGGGCAGGGTCTGGAAAGGGGAACCCATTCCATGTCCCTGTCCGAGAGGTTCTATATATAACCCTGAGCAGGAACACAAGTCCCCGGGCAGGGTCTGGAAAGGGGAACCCACTCCCTGTCCCTGTCCGAGAGGTTCCATATATAACCCTGAGGAGTGGCACAAGTCCCCGGGCAGGGTCTGGAAAGGAGAACCCACTCCCTGTCCCTGCCTGAGAGGTTCTATGTATAACCCTGAGGAGTGGCACGACCACGGGCAGGGTCTGGAAAGGGGAACCCACTCACTGTCCCTGTCCGAGAGGTTCCGTATATAACCCTGAGGAGTGGCACAAGTCTCCGGGCAGGATCTGGAAAGGGGAACCCACTCCGTGTCCCTGTCCGACAGTTTCCATATATAACCCTGAGGAGTGGCACAAGACCCCGGGCAGGGTCTGGAAAGGGGAACCGACTCCCTGTCCCTGCCCGAGAGTTTCCATGTATAACCCTGAGGAGTGCAGGCAAGTCCCCGGGCATGGTCTGGAAAGAGGAACCCACTCCCTGTCCCTGTCTGAGAGGTTCCATATATAACCCTGAGGAGTGGCACAAGTCTCCGGGCAGGGTCTGGAAAGGGGAACCCATTCCATGTCCCTGTCCGAGAGGTTCTATATATAACCCTGAGCAGGAACACAAGTCCCCGGGCAGGGTCTGGAAAGGGGAACCCACTCCCTGTCCCTGTCCGAGAGGTTCCATATATAACCCTGAGGAGTGGCACAAGTCCCCGGGCAGGGTCTGGAAAGGAGAACCCACTCCCTGTCCCTGCCTGAGAGGTTCTATGTATAACCCTGAGGAGTGGCACGACCACGGGCAGGGTCTGGAAAGGGGAACCCACTCACTGTCCCTGTCCGAGAGGTTCCGTATATAACCCTGAGGAGTGGCACAAGTCTCCGGGCAGGATCTGGAAAGGGGAACCCACTCCGTGTCCCTGTCCGAGAGGTTCCATATATAACCCTGAGGAGTGGCACAAGTCCCCGGGCAGGGTCTGGAAAGGGGAATCCACTCCGTGTCCCTGTCCGAGAAGTTCCATATATAACCCTGAGGAGTGGCACAAGTCCCCGGGCAGGGTCTGGAAAGGGGAACCCACTTCCTGTCCCTGTCCGAGAGGTTCCATATATAACCCTGAGGAGTGGCAGAGGTCCCCGGGCAGGGTCTGGAAAGGGGAACCCACTCCCTGTCCCTGTCCGAGAGGTTCCATATATAACCCTGAGGAGTGGCACAAGTCCCCGGGCAGGGTCTGGAAAGGGGAACCCATTCCCTGTCACTGCCCGAGAGTTTCCATATACAACCCTGAGGAGTGGCACAAGTCCCCTGACAGGGTCTGGAAAGGGGAACCCACTCCCTGTCCCTGTCCGAGAGTTTCCATATCTCACCCTGAGGAGTGTTACAAGTCCCCGGGCAGGGTCTGGAAAGGGGTACCCACTCCCTGTCCCTGTCCGAGAGGTTCCATATATAACCCTGAGGAAGGGCACAAGTCTCCGGGCAGGGTCTGGAAAGGGGAACCCACTCCCTGTCCCTGCCCGAGAGGTTCCATATATAACCCTGAGGAGTGGTCGCAAGTCCCCGGGCAGGGTCTGGAAAGGGGAACCCACTCCCTGTCCCTGTCTGAGAGGCTCCATATCTCACCCTGAGGAGTGTTACAAGTCCCCGGGCAGGGTCTGGAAAGGGGAACCCACTCCCTGTCCCTGTCTGAGAGGTTCCATATATAACCCTGAGGAGTGGCACAAGTCCCCGGGCAGGGTCTGGAAAGGGCAACCCACTCCCTGTCCCTGCCCGAGAGGTTCCATATATAACCCTGAGGAGTGCAGGCAAGTCCCCGGGCAGGGTCTGGAAAGGGGAACCCACTCCCTGTCCCTGTCCGAGAGGTTCCTTATATAACCCTGAGGAGTGGCACAGTCTCCGGGCAGGGTCTGGAAAGGAGAACCCACTCCCTGTCCCTGCCCGAGAGGTTCCATATATAACCCTGAGGAGTGGCACAAGTCCCCGGGCAGGGTCTGGAAAGGGGAACCCACTCCCTGTCCCTGTCTGAGAGGCTCCATATCTCACCCTGAGGAGTGTTACATGTCCCCGGGCAGGGTCTGGAAAGGGGAACCCACTCCCTGTCCCTGTCCGAGAGGTTCCATATATAACCCTGAGGAGTGGCACAAGTCCCCGGGCAGTATCTGGAAAGGAGAACCCACTCCCTGTCCCCGTCCGAGAGTTTCCAGATATAACCCTGAGGAGTGGCACAAGTCCCCGGGAAGGGTCTGGAAAGGGGAACCCACTCCCTGTCCCTGTCCGAGAGGTTCCTTATATAACCCTGAGGAGTGGCACAGTCTCCCGGCAGGGTCTGGAAAGGAGAACCCACTCCCTGTCCCTGCCCTAGAGGTTCCATATCTCACCCTGAGGAGTGTTACAAGTCCCCGGGCAGGGTCTGGAAAGGGGAACCCACTCCCTGTCCCTGTCCGAGAGGTTCCATACATAACCCTGAGGAGTGGCACAAGTCCCCGGGCAGGGTCTGGAAAGGGGAACCCACTCCCTGTCCCTGTCCGAGAGGTTCCATACATAACCCTGAGGAGTGGCACAAGTCCCCGGGCAGGGTCTGGAAAGGGGAACCCACTCCCTGTCCCTGTCCGAGAGGTTCTATATATAACCCTGAGCAGTAACACAAGTCCCCGTGCAGGGTCTGCAAAGGGGAACCCACTCCCTGTCCCTGTCCGAGAGGTTCCATATATAACCCTGAGGAGTGGTACAAGTCCCCGGGCAGGGTCTGGAAAGGGGAACCCACTCCCTGTCCCCGTCCAAGAGGTTCCGTATATAACCCTGAGGAGTGGTACAAGTCCCCGGGCGGGGTCTGGAAGGGAGAACTAACTCCCTGTCCCTGCCCGAGTGGTTCTATATGTAACCCTGAGGAGTGCAGGCAAGTCCCCGGTCAGGGTCTGGAAAGGGGAACCCACTCCCTTTTTCAATGAATTCAGGTAATGCCCCTGGTCCGGACGGTTATACTGCCGAATTTTTAAAATCCTTTTCTTCTGTACTTGGTCCTTGGCTTTGTAAAAATTTTAAAGATGCGTTAACTGTAGGTAAATAACCACAAACTTTTTATGATGCCTCCATTTCTCCAATTCTTCAAAAAGATAAAGACCCCACTGAATGTGAATCCTATCGGCCAATATCCTTGCTGAATACAGATTCTAAGATTTTTCCTAAAATTCTTGCCACCAGATTAGAAAATGCATTACCTCAAATTATCTCGGAAGATCAGACCAGATTTATTAAAAACTGTTATTCATCTTTTAACATTAGAAAATTTATTAATATAATTTATAGTTCTTCATCTAAAATACCAGAATGTCATTTTTTTAGATGCTGAAAAAGCGTTTGATAGAGTTGAATGGCTATATTCGTTTTATACATTGCAGAATTTTAATTTTAGCTTGAAATTTATATCATGGATTAAATTAATGTATTATAAACCTTTGGCTTTGTTTCTTACCAATAATCAAAGACCTCCTTTTTTTCAGTTGTCCCGTGGGACCAGGCAAGGTTGCCCTTTAAGTCCTCTATTATTTGACATTGCTTTGGAACCTTTAGCCGTTGCCATTCGTGAATCACCTAATATTTTTGGTATTACCCGTGGGTAAGGGACTTATAATTTATTATTATATGCTGATGATTTGTTACTATACATATCTGACCCTGAGAGATCTATTCCTGCTGTTTCATCCTTGCTTGCTCAGTTTAGTAGCTATTCTGGCTACAAACTGAATTTTAATAAGTGTGAATTATTTCCATTAATTATGCAAGTTCCAATTTATAAACACTTACTGTTTTAAGTTGTCACAGATCATTTTACTTATTTGGGTATTAAAATTACCAAGAAACATAAGGGTTTATTTAAAGTTAATTTTTTACCTTTAATTGATCAAATCAAGCAACTTGTTACCAGGTGGTCCCCATTATCTCTGTCATTGGTCAAATTAATACTATCAAGATGATATTATTACCCAAATTTTTATATTTATTCCAAGCATTACCAATTTTTATTCCTAAATCTTTTTTTGATATTATTGACTCCAAAATATCCTCGTATGTATGGCAGAATATAAATCCTAGATTAAGTAAAAAATATTTACAAAGCCTAAGAAGGAAGGTGGTTTTGCTTTGCTAAACCTGAGATTTTACAATTGGGCAGTTAATATTCAATATTTAATATTTTGGACACAAGAATTGGTCGTAGTACCTTGCCCACAATGGGTAAATTTGGAGTGTAAATCTGTACAAGACTTCTCATTGTTTTCTATTTTAGGATCTTCGCTTCCTTTTGCTTTATCTAAACCAAATAAACAAATAGCTAATCCTATAGCTAAACATATATTAAGAATATGGTTTCAGTTTCATAAATTCTTTGGCTTGAATAATCAAGCCCTATTATATCTAAATTCTTTTTCCAGCCCTCTTTTATGGACTAAGCCTTTGTGTTATGGAAAACAAAAGCTACAACATGTTTTCGTGATCTATTTTTAGATAACAGTTTTATGTCCTTTGAACAGCTATCCAGACTAAAACTCTTTTTTTTTTTCAGATACCAGCAAGTTAGAAATTTCTTGAATGTGAGTATTTTCTGCAATTATGTCCAATGGATATTATAGAAAAAATTCTGGCTCTGAATCCTTGCCAGAAGGGTTAAGTAGCCATCATTTATCATATGATCATGAAAATACAGCCAGGAGTATCAGAAATAATTAAGAAGGATTGGGAAAAAGAACTTCACTGTCTTATACCCACAGAGCAGTGGGAGAAAATTTTACAATTAGTCAACTCTTCTTCTATTTGTGCTAAACATGCCTAATACAATTTAAGGTTGTTCATAGGGGTCACATGTCCAAGGATAAACTCGCTCAATTTTATTCTTATGTTAATCCAACCAGTGACAGATGTCAGTCTGAAGTCACTTCATTGACCCACATGTTCTGGTCTTGCCCCTATTTTCAAAATTACTGGAAAGATATTTTTGGTATTATTTCAACAGTTCTGAATATCAAATTGCAACCGCATCCTATTACTGCAATTTTAGGTTTACCAATGGTGGATAATAGTCGTTTATCCCCCCCCCCCCCAGCTTGGCGGATAATTGCATTTGTTACATTAATGGCGAGAAGATCTATCCTACTGAATTGGAAATAAATTAGTCCTCCAACTATATTTCAGTGGTTTTCTCAAACTATTTCTTGTTTGAGTTTAGAAAAAATTACAAGTGTTGTCTTTGACCCTTCAGTTAAATATGAAGAAACTTGGAGACCATTTATTCAACATTTTCATATAAGCTAAACTGACTTTTCCTAAACCTTACTTTTAATATCCTTAATTATTTGGATGGAGGTGCGGAGTTATTGACGCTACTGTGTATAATTGATATAATGCAATGGCCCATGTCGGTTAGGATTTTTTCCTTTTTTTTGGGGGGGGAGGGTTCCTTATTTTATCCATTTTTTGTAACCACTATGAGTTTGGGAGGTTAATATCATGTATTTATATTTATACCTTAACCTATTATGTACTCTCAAGCTCATGTATTCATGTTTCATTTATGTCTGTTTAAAATCAATAAAAAGATTTAAAAAGAAAGGACTACTCTGAGGAAAAGGTGGAATAGGCGCAACGGGCCGAGTGGCCTGCTCCTGTTACGTATTTTCTAAAGTCCGAGTTTACCTTTGCGCCTGGTTCTCCCTGGGCCTTCAGCCTGTCCTTTTGCACAGGGGAGCGCTCACACACCGGAGCTCCATCGCCAGCCGCTGCGGGCCAGCTCCCGGATCCCAGCAGCAGGAGACAGGACCGGGAGGAAACTCCGGACAACAGGCCCCGATCCACGGCGGGGAAAGACCGGGCTCCCCCTGTGTGGCTGAAACATCTCACGGAATCTCCGCCCGAATCGTCACCTCCGCCATCGGAAGGGTTCAAAACTCCGGCCGCTGTTGCAGCCTTTACCCGGGGATCTGCTCCCAATCTCGGGTCTCTCACCGGGTCCACTCGTTCCCGGTTCCAAACTTCGGTCCGCCCACTGACACTCCTCAGCCAATGGAGGCAAGAGTCTCCCAGTGGTGTTCGCTGATTGGCTGTGAGTGTGTCCGAGGGCGGACTGCTGCCGGGAGCTGGAGATGTCAGTCACCGTTTGTTCTCAGACTCATAGCAAGTTCCCCGAGGCTCAAAGTTCAAAGTAAATTTTATAATTACTTTTTAATATTTTAAATTTTTATTGAACACAAAGACAGAAACACTAAACATATGCTAACAAAGCCAGGGAATCACATAAAAGCAGCAACGAATATATAACCATTAACTTTAAATATACAAATAAACAAGGAAATCCGCTCTAAATACTGTTGGACAGAAGGGACTGTATCTAAGAGGAGTCACAAAACAAGAACGTTTACAGAGATAACACAAAATATTGACAGATTTGTACAGTCTTTACAGCTTTCTGGTTACGGGAAGTGTTCAGAGCATAAACGTATAGTTTGAAGTCTGAGGTAAAAATCTAAATGAAGGTTTCTTATTGCTGTGTTTGCATTTATGGATACAAAATTTGCTGTAAATTAACAAAAGATTTATGATAGAGAAATGATCCCTGTGAGATTTGGTATTACTAGTAAACCCAATAAGACATTTTCAAAACAAAAAGTAAAATCCACATTAATAAATTAATCTATAAATTGACAAACATCAAACCAAAATGTTTTAACATATTCACAATCCCAAAACAGATGAAATAAATCCTCTGGATATCAACCACAAAAAGAACAGTTAGTCTCAATATCAGAATTAACCCTTGTCAAATAAACATTATTTGGATAATATCTATGTATAATTTAAAATAAGCCCCAAATACTCCTCCACCTCAGATTCCCCAAGTGACGATTCCAAAAACTAACAGAGTACATATAAGTCGCCACAAACAACTCCTGCAAACATGCAGAGCAAAGCTACAGAACGGTAACTATATCTGGATCACTGAAAGATCAACCAGAGTGCAGAAGACAACAAACTTCGCCAATGCAAATAAACAATGAGAACATGAAATAACCGCAGCGGCTGCCGATAGATGTCCGGTGCTCTCAGCTCTCCCTGTTCAATCTGACAGGACAAGAAACAGTGAGGCACAAAGGTAACCGAGTGTTTCAGAAAACAAGAAATCGAGAAGGCGTGGCCATTCGGCCCTTGCGCTACCACTGTCCTTCAACTCAGAACATGCTTGACTTTTGACCTCAGCACCACTTTCCTGCAACTTTCCATCACCGCTGAGCCCCAGGATATGTCTATTCAATTTCGAAACCTTGTGGAGATAATTGCAATGATTCACTGCACTCTGGGTGAGGAAATTACTCCTCATCTCAGCCCTGCTGAATTGTTCTCGGATTTTGAGTCTGTGCCCGCTGGTTCCACACCTTCTGGGAAACATCATTCCAGCACATCCACTTTAAATATCTTGTGAGATTATATTTCTCTAATTCTGAGACAGGAATACAATCTGTCTCAGTTAAACCACCTCTTGTTTCACTCATTTTGAGACAGTCCCAGTACGATCATTTGTTGTGGGAGCAACTCTATGGACATCAAGTGAGTGCAGTTATCCTGTGTTGTTCCACAGCCTGATGGTTGAGGGGTAGTAACTGTTCCTGACCCTGGTGGGGCGAGTCCTGAGGCTCTTGTACCTTCTACCTGATTACAGCAGTGAGAAAAGAGCCTGCCTGTATGGTGAGCCTGATCACAGCCGCCTGTATCACCGTCCCCTCTGGCCTGTCCTATCCGGGACCAAAGGGATTGTGGAGAGTAAATGTGGTACTCTGTCGAGTATCACTGTGATCCGTCCCCTCTGGCCTGCACTATCCGGGACCAAAGGGATTGTGGACAGTAAATGTGGTACTCTGTCGAGTATCACTGTGATCTGTCCCCTCTGGCCTGCCCTATCCGGGATCGAAGGAATTGTGGATAGTAAATGTGGTACACTATCGAGTATCACTGTCACCCAGAATCACTTCCTGCCCCTTATTATTCTTGTCTGTGATTCCAGTGCGACAGTCTCCGGCCTAATGTCCCCTCTTTCTACAAACTCCTTTTCTGTCCTTAGCCAAGTGTCCTCTTCATCTGCACCATCCGCACGATCCTGCCACCCGTTCTGGGTTCTTCGTCGGGACCCGAACTCCATCTCCTCACTACCGGTTCTCTGTGCACACTCTCGCTTTTCCACAGTCCCTTTAAAGAGTCAATTGCGCTCCCTATTCATCAGAATTTATGTCACCCGGGGCCAGGTCTGACACAGCGAATTGAGATTAGTTTACTTAATGGAGTGGGCAGGCTTGGGCCTGAGACAGTTTAAAAAAGTCTGCACTGCCAGCTGGACACACTGATCTGTCCAGGGATTTGCCGGCATTGGACTCTCACGTATCCTTAAAACGAGCTATAAAGTACGCAAGGGATTCTCCTTTTCTCTGCAGTTATCAGATAAATTCTCAAAATCCGCATGCAGTCGGGCTGTCATTCAAATGGGTTCCCTTACCTCAGTGACCCACCGTGCCAGGGCCTGTATTACATCAGCCCCTCTGGTGGCTCCCGGTCACCATCGAGCGTCTGCCTGTGAAAGGGGAACCCACTCCCTGTCCGTGTCCGAGAGGTTCCATATATAACCCTGAGGAGTGGCACAAGTCCCCGGGAAGGGTCTGGAAAGGGGAACCCACTCCCGTTTTCAATGAATTCAGGTAAAGCCCCTCGTCCAGATGGTTATACTGCTGAATATTTTTAAATCCTTTTCTTCTATACTCGCTCCTTGGCTTTGTAAAATTTTTAAAGATGCGTTAACTGTAGGTAAATAACCACAATCTTTTTATGATGCCTCCATTAATCCAATTGTTAAAAAAGATAAAGACCCCTCTGAATTTGCATCCTATTGGCCAATATCCTTGCTGAATACGGATTCTAAGATTTTTACCAAAATTTTGGCCACTACATGAGAAAATGTATTATCTCAAATTATCTCCGAAGATCAGACCGGATTTATTAAAATCTGTTATACATCTTTTAACATTAGAAAATAAATTAAAATAATTTATACTTCTTCATCTAAAATACTAGAAAGTCATTTCTTTAGGTGCTGAAAAAGCGTTTGATAGATTTGAATGGCTATATTTAGTTAATACATTGCAGAATTTTAATTTTAGCTTGAAATTTATATCATGGATTAAATTAATGTATTATAAACCTTTGGCTTCACTTCTTACCAATAATCAAAGATCTCCTTTTTTTCAGTTGTCCCGTGGTACGAGGCAAGGCTGCCCTTTAAGTGCTCTATTATTTGACATTGCTTTGGAACCTTTAGCCATTGCCATTCGTGAATCACCTAATATTTTTGGTATTACCCGTGGGTAAGGGACTTATAAGATATTATTATATGCTAATCATTTGCTACTATACATGTCTGACCCTGAGAGATCTATTCCTGCTGTTTCATCCTTGCTTGCTCAGTTTAGTAGCTTTTCTGGCTACAAACTGAATTTTAATAAGTGTGAATTATTTCCATTAAATATGCAAGTTCCAATTTATAAACACTTACTGTTTTAAGTTGTCACAGATCATTTTACTTATTTGGGTATTAAAATTACCAAGAAACATAAGGGTTTATTTAAAGTTAATTTTTTACCTTTAATTGAACAAATCAAGCAACTCGTTACCAGGTGGTCCCCATTATCTCCGTAATTGGTTGGTTGAATTAATACTATCAAGATAATAGTATTACCCAAATTTTTATATTTATTCCAAGCATTAACAATTTTTATTCCTAAATCTTCTTTTGATATTATTGACTCCAAAATACCCTCGTATGTCTGGCAGAATAAAAATCCTAGATTAAGTAAAATATATTTACAGAAGCCTAAGAAGGAAGGTGGTTTTGCTTTGCCAAACCTGAGATTTTACTATTGGACAGTTAATATTCAATATTTAATATTTTGGACACGAGAATTGGTTGTAGTACCTTGCCCACAATGGGTAAATTTGGAGTGTAAATCTGTACAAGACTTCTCATTGTTTTCTATTTTAGGATCTTTGCCTCCTTTTGCTTTATCTAAACCAAATAAACAAATAACTAATCCTGTAGTTAAACATACACTAAGAATATGGTTTCAATTTCGTAAATTCTTCAGCTTGAATAAGTTTATCTTATCAACCCCTATTATATCTAACTTTTTGTCCAGCCCTCTTTTATGGACTAAGCCTTTGTGTTATGGAAAACAAAACGTATAACATGTTTTCGTGATCTATTTTTAGATAACAGTTTTATGTCCTTTGAACAGCTATCCAGCCTAAAACTCATTTTTTTTTAGATACTTGCAAGTTAGCAATTTCTTGAATGTTAGTCTTTTCTGAAATTATGTCCAATGGACATTACAGAAAAAAATTCTGGCTCTGAATCCTTGTCAGAAGGGTTTAGTAGCTATTATTTATAATATGATCATGAAAATACAGCCAGGAGTATCAGAAACAATTAAGAAGGAATGGGAAAAAGAACTTCATAGTCTTATACCCACAGGGCAGTGGGAGAACATTTTACAATTAATCAATTCTTCTTCTATTTGTGCTAAACATGCCTAATACAATTTCAGGTTGTTCATAGGGCTCACATGTCCAAGGATAAACTCGCTCGATTTTATTCTTATGTTAATCCAGCCTGTCACAGATGTCATTCTGAAGTCGCTTTATTGACCCACATGTTCTGGTCTTGCCCCTGTTTGCAAAATTATTGGAAAGATATTTTTGGTATTATTTCAACAGTTCTGAATATCAAATTTGCAACCACATCCTATTACTGCAATTTTCGGTTTACCAATGGTGGATAATAATCGTTTATCACCTCCCCCCCAGCCCGGCAGATGATTGCATTTGTTACATTAATGGCTAGAAGTTCTATCCTATTGAATTGGAAAGAAATTAATCCTCCAACTATATTTCAGTGGTTTTCTCAAACTATTTCTTGTTCAAGTTTAGAAAAAAATTACAAGTGTTGTCTTTGACCCTTCAGTTAAATATGAAGAAACTTGGAGACCATTTATTCAACATTTTCATATAAACTAAACTGACTTTTCCTGAACCTGACTTTTATTGTCCTTAATTATTTGGGTGGAGGTGCGGAGTTATTGACGCTACTGTGTATAATCGATATAATGCAATGGCCCATGTCGGTTAGGATTCTTTTTCATTTTTTTCCTCTTTTTTTGTAACCACTATGAGTTTGGGAGGTTATTATCATCTATTTCTATTTATACCTTAACCTATTAATTACGTACTCTCAAGCTCTTTGTATTCGTGTTTCATTTATGTTTGTTTAAACTCAAAAAAAAGATTTAAAAATAAAGGACTATTCTGAGGAAAGGGTGGAATAGGCGCAACGGGCCGAATGGCCAGACATGCTCCTGTTTGTTATTTTCTAAAGCACGAGTTTACCTTTGCGCCTTGATCTCCCTTGGTTTTCAGCCGTTCGGATTGCACAGGGGAGCGGTGAGAGCTCCGGAGATCCACCGGCAGCCGCTGCGGGGCAGCTCCCGTCTCCCAGCAGGAAGGGACGGGTCTGGGAGACAACTCCAGACAACAGGCCCCGATCCTCGGCGGGGAAAGGCCGGGCGCCCTCCGTGTAGCTAAAACTTCTCACGGAATCTCCGCCGGTCGCTTCAGCTCTGCTTTCGAAAGGATTCACGACCCGCCGGTGGTGCAGCCGAAACCCGAGGCGCAGCTCCCGGTCTCCGGCCCACTCGGTCCCGGTCCAAACAGCGTCCCGCCCACTGACACCCCTCAGCCAATGGCAGCATCCCTCTCCCAGCGGTGATCGCTGATTGGCTGTGTGTGTGAGAACGGGCTGCTACTGGGAGCTGGAGATGTCAGTCACAGTTTGTTCACAGAATTAAAGGAAAATCCCCGAAACTCAAATTTCAAAGTAAATTTTATTATCAGAGTACAGATAAATCACCACATTCAACCCCGAGAAGCATTTTCCTGCGGACGTACTTAGAAAAAGTATAGAATAGTAACCATAACAGAAGCAGGCAGTGAAAGATCAGCCAGAGTGCTTAAGGTAACAAACTGTGCAAAAACAGAGAAACACCGATAAAATAACGAGAGCATGAAATAACCGCAGCGGCTGCTGATGGATCTCCGGAGCTCTCACCGCTCCCCTGTGCAATCCGACAGGCGGAAGGCCAAGGGAGAACAAGGGGCAAAGGTAAACTCGTGCTTTAGAAAATAAGAAACAGGATCAAGCGTTGCCATTCGGCCCGTTGCACTGTTCTGCCCCTCACTCAGAACATGTTGAACTTTGCACTCAGCGCCACTTTCCTGAAACGTTCCCAACATCGCCGAGCTCCTAAATATGTCCGTTTACTTTAGGAAACTTGTGGAGAAAACTCCAAATATTCACTGCACTGTGTTGGGGAAATTTCTCCTCATCTCAGTCCTGCTGAGGTGGCCTCGGATTTTGAGACTGTGACCCCTTGTTCCACTGCCCAGCCAGGAAAAACATCATTCCTGCCCCTACCCTGTAAATACCCCATGAGACTGTGTCTGTCTCAGTCAGGAAGCTTCTCCATGTGAACCTTGTGTTAATGAAATTGGTGACAGTTCTTTCAGACCAGCAGCTTTGACCACAAGAACACCAGGCAGTGGTCAGCACGGAATGTCCTGCAGTTACTGCAGGAGAAGGACTGGATGGACACAGTGGAGTGGTTCCCTGAGCAGACAGTCCAGACCATCTGGCAGAATGCCTCATCACCAGATCTCTCCAACGGGCAGCAAGACCTCACCTGTCTGGCGGCGATTCGGGCCCCTCCCAGTCTGATCCTTGCTGCATGCCCGGAGATCAATCCCACAGCGCGCTGCCCCGAGATTACTGCAGTGGAGACGAGACGGTCACTCACCTCTTTGCGGACTGTGGGCTGGCGAAGATCTGTGGAGAAAGATGCAAGGGCCTGTGCCACAGCAGCTGCGTGACAGAAGGCTCACTGATCCTCGGGCTGTTCCCAGGATCCAAAGAAAATCGGACAGCGAGTGCTGCTGGAAGATCATCAGCTCGGGGAAAGACACTTTAAAAAACGATTGAGAACCGCTGTCGTACAGGAATACTGCCGAATGACACATTCCAGACTACAGGGACACCATTGGAACTACAGGGATCCTCTACACTGGACAGGGAGAGGCCGGGTTGGCTGAGGAAGCCTCACAGTTATTGTAGTAGTGAACCACCCCACGGCTTCTCCTTTCAGCGCAGGACTTCAATCGTCTTCCAGGGGAAGGTCCTTCCGACCGCAGGGATGGGGCCTTTTGAGATTCAGCTGACGTTTTTGTCGCACTGGGATTTTACAAGATGGGGTTGCTCACACACTAAACATAGAAATGGTCAGAATTTCCACTGAACACATCCAGCAAAACCATGTTGATTCCCGCAGCAAACACGAAGAAATATGCTGATGCTGGAAATTCAAACAACACACACAAAATGCTGGTGGGACACAGCAGGTCAGGCAGCATCTATAGGGAGAAGCACTGTCGATGTCAGGACTGACTGAAAGCAGAGATAGTAAGAGATTTGAAAGTAGTGGGGGGGGGAATGCGAAATGACAGGAGAAGACCGGAGGGGTGGGGTGAAACAGAGAGCTGGAGAGGTGATTGGCAAAAGGGATGCAGAGCTGGAGATGGGAAAGGATCATGGGACGGGAGGCCTCGGGAGAAAGAAAGGGGGAGGGGGAGCACCAGAGGGAGATGGAGAACAGGCAGTGATGGGGAGAGAGAGAGAAAAAAAGACAAACAACTAAATATGTCACTGATGGGGTAAGAAGGGGAGGAGGGGCATTAACGGAAGTGACAGAAGTCAATGTTCATGCCATCAGCTTGGAGGCTGCCCATGTGTTGTTCCTCCAACCTGAATGTGGCTCCATCTTGACGGTAGAGGAGTCCATGGATAGACATATCAGAATGGGACTGGGAAGTGGAATTAAAATGTGTGGCCACTGGGAGATCCTGCTTTCTCTGGTGGGCAGAGCGTAGGTGTTCAGCGAAAGGGTGTCCCAGTCTGCGTCGGGTCTCACCAATATATAAAAGGCCACACCGGGAAGACCGGACACAGTATACCACACCAGCTGTCCTGACGAAGAGTCTCGGCCCGAAACGTCGACAGTGCTTCTCCCTACAGATGCTGCCTGGCCTGCTGTGTTCCACCAGCATTGTGTGTGTGTTGTGTGATTCCCCGAGTCTGCAGCGCGCGTAGTGGACAATCCCGGTACTGCAGGGGATCAGCAACTCCCCGAAAGTGAAAGCATTCTGAATCAGGAAGTGCCGGAGTTAACATGGCTTCGAAAGGAGAGACCGAGAGTTTGAGCGAGGAGGTGATTTGTCCGGTCTGTCTGGATTTCTTCACCGATCCGGTTATACTGGAGTGTGGACACAACTTCTGTCGGTCTTGTATCACACGGTGTTGGGAAAGGGAGGAGAGAAACTCCTGCCCGGAATGTAGAGAGGAGTTTGCTGACCGCACCCTCAGGGTGAATCGGGCCTTAGCAAATCTGGCTGAAAAATTTCGAAATCTAAACCTGAATCCGAAAGGGAAGGAAAGTAAACGTCACTGCGAGGAACATGAGGAAGAACTGAAGCTGTTTTGTGAAACGGACAAGACACTGATCTGTATGATCTGTGCAGTGGCGGAGGAACACCGAGAGCACCGCTTCAGGCCGATTAAAGAAGCTGTTAAAAATTATATGGTAAAAACTAACGTTAGTTCAATACTTAAAATATTTCCTTTGTCCTACACGAGCCTCTATAACTAACATATCACTCCCTGCAACTTCCGTCATCTCCAACGGGATTCTAGCATCTCTCCGTCTCACAGCCCACCTCCTCACCCCGGAACTCTCCGCTCTCTATACGGATCGCGCTCCCCGTACTGTATCGCCCTGATCCACTCGCTCCTCCCCACTGATCCCTCCTGGCACCGACACCTGCAAGCGGGACAAGTGCTACACCTGACTCCTAACCTCCTCCCTCGTCACCATTCAGGGCCGCAAACCGCCCAGTTCCTCCCGTTTCTTCCATGGTCGATTGTCCTCTCGTATTAGATTCCTTCTTCTCCAGCCATTTACCTCTTCTACCTGTCCCCTCCCAGCTTCTCATTTCATCACCCTTCTGTCCCATTCCTTCCCAGTCCTAATGAAGGGTCTCATCCCGGAACACCGACTGTTTATTTCCCCTGAATAGATGCTGCCTGACTCACTGAGTTCCTCCGGCATTTTGTGTGATAATCGGGTTTGATCACCTGTTTCTTTTGATGCATCTTTCTTTCTATTTCCTTCACTCTCGGACTTCCAGGATCAGCTAAAATCTTCCCTAGACTCTCTCACAAAAAAGAAATCAGACTTCCAGGAAAAGGAGCAGCAACAGAAAGAGAAGATTTCCGGAGTTCGGGTGAGGCTTCCTGAGCGGAATTTCTGATATTACTGTCGAGTTTTGCTCCATTTAATGCAGAATAGCCGAGCGTCGCAGCTCCAGTGACCTGGGTTAGATCCTGACCTCTGCTGCTGTCTGTGTGGAGTTTGCATGCTGTCCCTGTGACCACGAGAGACTCCGACACATCCCAAGGACATGCCGGATGAATGGCTAATTACCGTTAACCCTGTAAAGGAGGGGAGCGTGTGTGTGAATCAGATGGGAGTTTATCGGTCAATAAGTGAGAATAGGTTTCAGGAAAACGTGAGGGAATGGTGTTGATGGGAATGCTCTCAGAAGTAGCATGGACTCCAATAGACCGAACTGAACGACAAAAGGAAACAGAGCACAGCAATGCAGTATATTAATCTTCACCTTTCCTTCGACAGGAACAGTCACACAGCCTTCAGTCCCACATCACATCCCAGTTTGCTGAACTGCGCCAGATTATCACTGAGAAAGAGCAGAGCTTACTCAGGAATCTCAGGGAAGAAGAGATGAGGATTCTCAACCCAATGGAGAAAAATCTTCTAGCTCTTCAAGAGAATATAAGGATTATTCAGGAGGAAATCACTAAGTTAAAGGAACAGATGGATCAAAAAGACAGTGTGATGTTTCTCAAGGTGAGGGATTATATTTCACTTTGTTTCTGTCAAAGGGCACGAAATGAACAGTGGTATATTTGAAATAAACACAGCACAGCGGCCAATTCTAACAAATCAATTGCCGCTGCTGGCGACCTCACACAAGTTGTTATATTTGCATGATGCGCCCTCCAATCACTCCAATAATGACATTTGAAAATGTCCAAAATACGCTTTCAGTCCTTCATTAGCAAAATACAATCTCGAAGCGATGAAACTTCAGGGTAATTCATTGTAAAGTAAGCTGCAACACAGCGGTCAAGAACAGAATGACATCCGCCCGTCCCCAGCTCAAAACTGCCCAGAACAAAGTACAGATACCTAACTTTTTCCCTTCGCTTTTACCACGTCCCCACTCACGTGACGAGTTACCATAATAAACACGTAACACAGAATACAATGCAGACAGAAAACAGACGTGTTGCTCCTACACACAGCATTTACAAATGGCAGCAAACTGTTTCTCACCAGACCATTGATGCATCTATTCAGGGTTGTTGTTGTCCCATAATAACAAGATTATTAAGGGATTGGACACGCTGGAGGCAGGAAGCATGTTCCCGCTGATGGGTGAGTCCAGAACTAGAATCCGCAGTTTAAGAATAAGGGGTAGGCCATTTAGAACAGTGATGCGGAAAAACATTTTCACTCAGAGAGTGGTGGATATGTGGAATGCTCTGCCCCAGAAGGCAGTGAAGGCCAAGTCTCTGGATGCTTTCAAGAGAGAGTTAGATAGAGCTCTTATAGATAGAGTCAAGGGATATGGGGAGAGGGCAGGAATGGGGCACTGATTGTGTATGATCAGCCATGATCACAGTGAATGATGGTGCTGGCTAGAAGGGCCGAATGGCCTACTCCTGTCCTTATTGTTTATTGTCTATTATCCTAAAACTGGGCTTCCACAACTTCTGTACATCCCAGGACAGAATGCAAATTTCTCTGAAATTATTTACTCCGATCATAACACAGAGCTGCTGACTGTTTCCTTAATTACCGCATTAAATATCCTCTAAAACTCCCATTAACACCCGGTTCCAGTCACAGGCTGTGAGTGTGTCTGTTGCAGTTGGTGTGAGGGTCGCTCAGTCAATCAGTGAGAACAAAGAATTTGACCCACACATTAGATTTATCCTCCATATCCGGTTTCCATCAGATTATGGAAACTTTCACTGTCTCTTTATTTTTTGGATATATTTCACATGGGATTATATCCCATTCTCTATCATAAACAGGCCATTAGGTCCATCTTCTATCAGATTCCCTGCTTCACAAGCCCCCTGCCACCTACTCACCGCACCCAGCAACAGTGCCCCGAACTCCCTGGTCCCTCACGTGTTTATCCAGCCTCCCCATTACAGTCAGTCTCTGCTGTTCCATTTCATCCACTCCTGTGGCAGCGAGTTTCACATCCTCCTCACTTAATTTCTTGTGGAATTTGTTAAAATCCATCTGGAATTACATATCCCCACGAGTCTTCCCATAAATAGAGGTACTTCCTCCACCCGCACACAATCACATACATCACTGATCTTAAATTCCTCCATCCTATCAGACTGACGTCATATCCAGATGATAATGCACAGCCTGTCCTGTCTTCCCTGTAAGTTTCATCCTCTCAGTAATGGTCTGATATTCAGAAACTTTCCCTGTAAATTCATGGTTCTGTATTGTCCGTGTGTCTGAGTGATTGTGGGAGTGGGAATTTTCAACACCTTGCAATGATTTGGATGAAATTCAGGATGTGGATAGTAAGTCCAAGTCTAATCAGATTTGTGTTTTATTTATTTCAGGAGGAAGCTCGTCGGAACAGGAGGTAGGACAGGCTCTTTACTGAAACACTGAATGGATTTGTAAGATAGTTCAGAATAGCAATTTATAACCAGTAGTTTAATATTTACAGGATTAATGACGATGTCCAGGAATTAGCAGTGACAGATGAGACCCTACCGGTTGAAAACTTCGATCACCCCTATTTGTTGAACACAGTGCTGAGAGAAACGCTTGATGCTATTAATCGAGGTAAAACGTACAACGATTCATTTCCCCTTGTTTATGAAGCTCAATTTAGTTCCAATGTGAGGCAAAGATTGTCTGTAATACTGGGCTGAAGGGGAACTGAAGTTTATTCCACATCAACCCCACCGACTGGGAGGCATCACTGTCACATGGTCAGCTGGAGATGTCAGACCCCTGAACATACCAGCACAGGGTCACAACACAATCAATATACGGGACTGTCAGATGAACCACTGTGTTCCAAACCCAGGCAAATGCATTAACACACCAGGACATAAGTTTGGATCTACCAGAGGAGCTGAGAATTTAATACTGACAATAATATTGTCAGGAATAAAAATGAGTATCAGTGTGGTGATAGGGATTGTCAGGAAAATACACAAGTCGTTCATGTGCCCTGTGAGTGCAGACTCTGACTGACACAGGTCTTCCCCCTTCCGGATCAGCATCTCTCATTGTTGTTAGAGGCAGAAGAGGGGAGTGGTCGTGATCGGGGACTGAATCGCCAGGGGAACAGACAGGAGATTCTATTGATGTGAACGGGACACCCGAATGGTACGTTGCCTCCTGGGTGCCAGGGTCAGGGATGGGTATCAGTGCATTAGGGAATCGTCAGGGGAACAGACAGGATAATCTATTGATGTGAACGGGACACCCGAATGGTATGTTGCCTCCTGGGTGCCAGGGTCAGGGATGGGTATCAGTGCATTAGGGAATCGTCAGGGGAACAGACAGGAGAATCTATTGATGTGAACGGGACACTCGAATGGTATGTTGCCTCCTGGGTGCCAGGGTCAGGGATGCCTCGAATCGTGTCCGCAGCATTTTAGAGAGGGAGGGAAAAGAGCCAGATATCTTTGTAAATTTGTGACAATGACATTGGAAGTAAAAACAAAGAGGTCCTGAAAATAGAATTTGGAGAGCTTGGTAGAAAGCTCAGAAGCAGCACCCCCAGTGTTGTAATTTCCAGATGGCTGCATGTGATACGTGCTGGTGAGGGTAGAAACAGGATAATTTGACAGATAAACATGGCTGAGAAGATGGTGCTGGGGACAGGGATTCAGGTTCTTGGATCATTGGGATCTCTTCTGGTGGAGGAATGACCAGCTCAAAAGGGATGGGTCGCACCTCGACCCGAGGGAGAACAATATTCTCACAGAGAGGTTTGATAGAGCTGTTGGGGAGGATTGAAACTAATTTGGTGGGGGGGGGGGTGTTGGAACTGGAGTGAAGGGATAAGACTGATGGTAAAAATGCAAAGATAGCGTCCAGTCAGACTGTCAGATAGGGCGGACAGATGAGAGGAGAAAATTGCAGCCAGTAGGGTGAGTATCAGTGCATTAGGGATGCAGAATTAAAAAGGGTAGCAGATACAGTACACCAAGTGTTATATTCCAATATATGGAGTATGAGAAATAAGGTGGATGATCTTGTTGCACTATTACCGATTGTTAGGTATGATGTTCTGGCCATCACTGAATTTTGACTGAAGGATGGTTGTAGTTGGGATCTGAATGTTCAAGGTTACACAATGTATCGGAGGAAGGAAGGAAGGCCGATGGGGTGGTGTGGCTCTGCTGGTAAATCAGTAGCAAGATGTGTCATAGGATTGGAAGATGTTGAATCTTGTGGGTTGAGGTAAGGAACTGCAAAAGTAAAAATGACACAGACACCAGTCATATACAGGCCTCCCAACAGTCAGTGGGTTGAGGCCCACAGATTACAACGGGAAATAGAAAAGGCTGATGCAAAGGACAATGATATGATAATCATGGGAGATTTCAACATGCAGGTCAATTGGGAAAATCAGGTTGGTAAAGGATCTCAAGAGAGTGAGTTTGTTGAATGCAATGTGATGGCTTTCTAGAGCAGTTTGTCGTTGAGCCTACTCGGGGAACAGCTCTACTGGATTGGGTGTTATGTATTGAACCGGAGGTGAATAGTTAAAAGAAACCTTAGGAGGCAGAGCTCACAACATGACCGAGTTCAACTTGAAATCTGGTAAGGAGACAGTAAAGCCTGACATTGTAGTATTTCAGAGGAGTGAAAGAAATTACAGCGGTCTGAGTGAGGAGTTGGCCAAAGCAAATTGGAAGGAGATGCTGGCAGGGATGAGAGCAGAGCAGAAATGGTGTCAGTTTCTGGGAAAATGAGGATAGATATACTCCAAAAATAAATAAATACTCAAATGGCGAAATAGTTCAACCATGGCTGACAAGGGAAGACAAGTTAATGTAAAGGCAAAGGAGAGGGCATACAACTAAACAAAAATTATTCGGAAGAAAGAGGATTGGGAAGCTTTGAAATATCTACAGAGAGGAACTAAAAGGATGATTGGGTGGGAAAAAATAAACAAGAAATTGATTTGAATTGAACTGGCCTGGTTGAAGAAGCTGTCCCGGAGCCTGTTGCTCCCGGCTTTTATGCTGCGGTACCGTATCCCGGATGGTAGCAACTGGTACAGGTTGTGGTTGGAGTGACTCTGGTATCCAATGATCCTTCAGGCCCTTTTTACACACCTATATTTGGAAAACAAGATAGCAAACAATATCAAATTGTTTTTCAAGTATTGTAAAAAAATAAAACAGAGATGAGAGTGGATATAGGACAGCTAGAAAATGAGGCTGGATACATAATAACAGAGGATAAAGAGATGGCAGATAAGCCAAATATTTTGCACCAGTATTCACCGTGGAAGACACCAGCACTGTGCCCGGTGTTGAAGAGTGCGAGGGAAGAGAAGTGAGTGCAGTTACTGTTACAAGGGAGAAGCTGCTCAAAAAGCTGAAAGCCCTAAAGATACATAAGTCACCCAGACCAGATGAACTGCACCCTAGTGTTCTGAAAGAGGTCGCAGTAGAAATTATGGAGGCATTCCAAATAATCTTTCAAAATCATTGGACCCTGGCATGGTGCCAGAGGACTGGAAAATGGCAAATGTCACTTGACTCTTTAAGTAAGGAGGAAGGCAGCAGAAAGGAAATTATTGACCAGTTTGCCTCACCTCTGTGGTTGGGAAGAAATTGGAGTCAATTGTTAAGTGTGAGGCTATGGAATACTTGGTGATACTGGACAAGATAGGACAAGTCAGCATGGCTTCGTTAGGGAATATCCTGTCTGACAAACCAGTTGGGATTCTTTGAGGAGATTACAAGCAGGATCAATAAAGGGGATGCAGTGGATGTTGTATATTTGGAATCTCGGAAGGCCTTTGACAAAGTGCCACGCATGAAGGTGGTAACCAGGTTAAGAGGCCATGGTATTACAGAAAAGTTACAGGCATGGTTAGGACATTGGCTGATTGGTAGGAAACAGCGAATGGGAGTAAACGGAACCTTTCCTGGTTGGCTGCCAGTGAGTCGTGTTGCACAGGGACACAGGTGTTAGGACACCTTCATTGTATGCTGTATATCAAGATTTAGCTGATGGAATAGAAAATAAGATATAGGAGCAGAAATAGGCCATTCGGCCCATTGAGTTTGCACCAATATTCAGTCATGGGAAGACCCAATTCTTCCGGACATCCCCACTCCCCTGCTTTCACCCCATACCATTTGATGCCCTGGCTAAATGAGAACCGGTACATCTCTGCCTTAAATATGCCTTGGCCTCCACAGCCACATGTCGCAACAAATTCCACAGATTCTCCACACACACTGACTAAAGTAATTTCTCCACATCTCAGTTCTAAAAGGACGTCCTTCAATCACGAAGTCACACCCTCTTGTCCTAGAGTAGATGGCTTTGTTTCCAGGTTTTGCAGATGATACGAAGATTGGCGGAGGGGCCGATAGTGTTGAGGAAACAGTTAGGCTGGACAAGGACTTGGATGAGGAGAATGGGAAAGAAATTGGCAAATTATATACAATGTTGGAAAATACATGGTCCTGCACTTTGGTCGTAGAAATAATGTGCAGATTTTTTTTTCAAATGGGGAGAAAATCAAAAAATCTGAGACGAAATTGGACTTAGCAGTCATTCTGCAGAACTCCCTAAAGGTTAACTTGAAGGTAGAGTCACTGGTGAGGAAGGCAAATCCAATGTTAGCATTGAATTCAATCGGTTTAAATAGCATTCATTTCAAGAGCAGGGATGTGATGCTGAGGATTTATAAGGCACTCACCATGAGTATTGTGAACAATTTTGGGCTCCTCGTCTAAGAAAAGATGTGCTGGCATTGCAGAAGGTTCATTTCATAAGGATGATTCCAGGAATGAAAGGGTTATCATACGAGGAAAGTTTGATAGCTCTGTGTCTGTACTCGATGGAATTTAGAAAGATGAGGGGGGATCTCATTGAAACCTTTCGAATGTTGAAAGTCCTAGAAACCTTTCGAATGTTGAAAGTCCTAGACAGAGTAGATGTGGAAAGGATGTTTCCCATGGTGGTGGAGTTTAGGACAAGAGGGCACAGGCTCAAGACAGAGGGGGAATCTATTTAAAACATGCGGAGAAATTTGTGCCAGCAGCTAGTGAATTTGTGGAACCTGTTGGGTGTATTTAAGGCAGAGCTTGATAGGTTCTAGATTGGACACAGCATCAAAGGTTACGGGGAGAAGGTCAGGTAGTGGGGCTGAGGAGGGAAAAAAGGGATCAGCCATGATTGAATGTTGGAGCAGACTCGATGGGCAAATGGCCTAATTCTGCTCCTATGTCTTATGGTGATCAGACCACTACATTGAAGCATTGTGAGAATGAGCTCGGACACACCAACAAGCATTGACATGGGTCAAGATTTCATCTCGGGAGAAGCACACACAGCATAACCGGCCTGGCAAAGCTCCCTCACACACATACACAGGAAGGACTGGCAGATTGTAGTCAGAGCCTCAGCAATGTACGTTGTTATTTCCCTCAGTAACCTGGAAACCAGTCTCTTCAGAGATAGTCACTTATTCATTTAAACAACTCAATCACGTGTGACACATTGTCAACACACACCAGACATGTGATGACACACTGTAACATACAAATTCTTCAATGTGCACACTATCCTTAAATGTGTATACACAACACACACACACACACACACACACACACACACACACACACACACACACACACACACACACACACGCACACACACACACTATCAGAGTGTGACACTCTGCCACAGAAATAGGCACAAATTCCCATTTAGAATTGAAATCTGCCGTCCTTATCCAGTCTGTCTGTTCTGTGGCACTGAGCTGCCCTCTGACGTGACGTCACATCAACACTTCACAGACAGACTCCGGGGTGAGATTCCTCAGGAGGATGATCTGGGAGGGTTTGATGGATGTTGAACTCACGGCCCACTTCATCAATCTGCAAGACTAAGATGTCTTCTTGAGCATGGCCCATTTGTGTGTATTTGCACACACCCCCCCCCCATCCCTCTAACCATTTCCCATCTGTGTTTTTATTTTAAAATATGTTATTTTTTACCTGTTTCTACAGCGTCTGAGGGCAAATTCCGTTCACCAACCTCCCTCTCTCTGAGAATGTTACCCAATTTCCCATCTCACTTTCAGTCTGATGCCTCTGGTTCTGTGCTCCCATTTCTTGGAAAAAGAACGTTATTTAAGCTCCTTAGAATTATTTACCTTGATAAGGGGTCATACCTGAACATCCTACACTACAGCTGAATAGCCCAAGCTTACTCACTCTTTGCTTTTAACCCAAGCCCCCAGTCCTGGTAACATCCTCCTGAAGCCTCCTGTCCAGTGTAATGACATCCTCCCCATATTCGGGAACCGGAAAAGCAGACAATGCTCCAAGTGTGGTCCGTCATCGACATCAAAGGCCTTGCTGAATTTCATGTGGACAGTGTGGAATAGGCTGATGAATACACGACTGAAGGTGGTTTTTTAGATTGGGACAAGAAGGGCGGCGTGGGAGCTAAATTCTGAAGGAAGACAGTGTAAAAAAAAACTTTGCGTACAAGAACGGCGAGACTGCGCAGGACAGCGCGGAGAGTTTAAAAAGATGACCACCCTATACAGCGGGCAGCGGAGTGGGTGGCAGCAGAGTGTAGGGCTTTGGCTCAACGAGCTTAGGCGAAAGCGAGGCGAGAGCGAGGCACCGACTCTTTTTCTCCCCTTGGCAAATCGGCCCAATGGACGGGAGAACAGCAGGGCACATTAGCGAACGGTTTAAAAAGTTTGTGTGTTTGGTGAAGTAAGTGGGTGAGTAGACCTATCTTTCTTTGTTTCATTCCTGAAGAATTAGGTAGCATGTCTGCAGGGTTCGTGCTTTGTTCAGGGTGTCAGATGTGGGAATCCTGGGAGACCTCCAGCCTCCCTGATAGCCACATCTGCGTCAGGTGAACCGAGATTCAGCTCCTCGGAGACTGTGTTAGGGATCTGGAGCAGCAGCTTGATGACCTACTGCTTATTAGAGAAAATGAAGAGGTGATAGACAGGAGCTACAGGGAGGTAGTCATCCCTAGACTACAGGGGTCAGAAAACTGGGTGACTGTCAGGAGAGGGATGGGAAATGCCCAGATAGTGGAGCGCACCCCTGTGGCTGCCCCCCTCAGCAACAAGTATATCGTTTTGGATGCTGTTGAGGGGGATGACCTGACAGGGGACGGCTACGGTGACCGGGTCTCTGGCACTGAGCCTGGCGCTGTTGTGCAGGAGGGAAGGAGGGAGAAGAGGAATGCGGTAGTCATAGGGGATTCCATAGTCAGGGGAACAGACAGGAGATTCTGTGCGCCTGGTAGAGATACCCGCATGGTGGGCTGCCTCCCAGGTGCCAGGGTACGGGATGTCTCGGATCAGGTCCAGAATATTCTGAAGGGAGAGGGCGAGCAGCCAGCTGTCTTGGTACATGTTGGTACCAATGACATAGAGAGGAAAAGGGAGGAGGTCCTGAAGAGAGATTTCCGTGAGTTAGGAAGGAAGCAGGGAAACAGGACCTCCAGGGTAGTTATCTCAGGATTGCTACCTGTGCCATGTGCTAGCGAGGGCAAGAACAGTAGGATCAGGCTGATGAATGCGTGGCTGAGAGACTAGTGCAGGGGGCAGGGCTTCAGATTCTTGGATCATTGGGATCTCTTCTGGGGGAAGTATTACCTGTTCAAAAAGGACGGGTTACACCTGAACCCGAAGGGGATCAATATCATCGCAGGAATGTTTAATAGAGCTGTTAGGGAGGGTTTAAACTAATTTGGCAGGAAGGTGGTAAACCGGAATGTTAGAGTGGAGGAGAGGGAATCTATAAATCTAAGATAGTGAGCAGTAAAGATGTCAGGAAGGACAGGCAGGTGATGGGGCAAATTTGCAGCCACTGGGATGAGTTGCAGTGCAATCAAAGCAAAACTGACCAAATACTGTACTTAAGGTGTTATACTTAAATACACACAGCATAAGGCATAAGGTGGATGATCTTGTCGTACAGCTACAGATTGGCAGGTATAATTTTGTGGCCATCACTGAGACGTGGCTAAAGGATGCATGGCTGTGATAGCTGAACGTCCAAGGATACACGGTGTATCGGAAGGATAGGCAGGTAGGCAGAGGGGGTGGCGTGGCTTTATTGGTATGAAATGATATTAAATCATTAGAAAGAGGTGACATAGGATCGGAAGTGCAGAATCTTTCTGGGTTGAGCTAAGAAATCGCCGGGGTAAAAGGACCCTGATGGCAGTTATCTACAGGCCTCCTAACAGCTGCAGTGATGTGGATTACAAATTACAACAGAAAATAGAAAAGGCTTGCCACAAGGGCAGTGTTATGATAATTGTGGGGATTTTAACATGCGAGTGGATTGGGAAAATCAGGTCGACACTGGATCTCAAGAGAGAGAATTTGTAGAATGTCTACGAGATGGCTTTTCAAAACAGCTTGTTGTTGAGCCCACTAGGGGATCAGAGATACTGGATTGGATATTGTGTAATGACCCAGAGGAGATTAGAGAGATTGAGGTGAAGGAACCGTTAGGAGGCAGTGATCGTAACATGATTGAGTTCACTGTGAAATTTGAGAAAGAGAAGCCGAAATCCGATGTGTCGGTATTGCAGTAGAGTAAAGGAAATTACAGTGGCACGAGAGAGGAACTGGCCAAATTTGACTTGAAAGGGACATTAGAGGGAAGGACGGCCTAGCAGCAGTGGCTGGAGTTTATGTGAGGAGTGAGGAATGTGCAAGACAGATATATTCCAAAAAAGAAGAATTTTTCAAATGGAAAAAGAGAAGTCAAAGCCAAAGTGGCTGACAAGAGAAGTCAAAGCCAAAGTAAAAGCAAAGGAGAGGGCATTCAAAGAAGCAAAAATTAGTGGGAAGACAGAGGATTGGGAAGATTTTAAAAGCTTACAAAAGGAAACTAAGAAGGCCATTAAGAGGGAAAAGATGAACTATGAAAGGAAGCTTGCAAATTATATCAAAGAAGATACTAAAAGCTTTGTCAAGTATATAAAGAATAAAAAACGGTTGAGAGTGGATATTAGACAGATAGAAAATGATGCTGGAGAAATTGTAATGGGAGATAAGGAGATGGCTGAGGAACTGAACGAGTATTTGCATCAGTCCTCACTGAGGAAGATATCAGCAGTATACCGGACACTCAAGGGTGTCAGGGAAGAGAAGTGTGCGCAGTCACAATTACGACAGAGAAAGTACTCAGGAAGCTGAATAGTCTCAGGGTAGATAAATCTCCAGGACCAGACGGAATGCACACTTGTGTTTTGAAGGAAGTAGCTGTGGAGATCGCGGAGGCATTAGCAATGATCTTTCAAAAGTCAATAGATTCTGGCATGGTTCCGGAGGAGTGGAAGATTGTAAATGCCACTCTGGTATTTAAGAAAGGGGCAAGGAAGCAAAAAGTAAATTATAGACCTGTTAGATTGAGAAATGGTTGTAAAGTTTCTGGAGTCAATTGTCAAGAATGAGGTTACGGAGTACCTGGACGCATATGACAAGATAGGCCAAACTCAGCATGGTTGCCTTAAAGGAAAATCCTGCCTGACAAACCCATTGAAATCTTTTGAGGAGATTACAAGTAGGCTAGACAAGGGAGATGCAGTGGATGTTGTGTATTTGGATTTTCAGAAGGCTTTTGACAAGGTGCCACACATGAAGTTGCTAAACAAGATAAGAGCCCATGGAATTATGGGAAATTTACTTATGTGAATAGAGCGTTGGCTGATTGGCAGGAAACAGAGAGTGGGAATAAAGGATCCCATTCTGGTTGTCTGCCAGTTACCAGTGGTGTTCCACATGGCTCCAAGTTGGGGCCACTTCTTTTTACATTGTATATCATCAATTTGGATTATGAAATAGATGGCTTTGTGGCTAAGTTTGCTGATGATACAAAGATAGGTGGAGGGGACGGTAGTGCTGAGGAAACAGAGAGTCTGCAGAGAGACTTGGATAGATTGGGAGAATGGTCAAAGAAGTGGCAAATGAAATACAATGTTTAAAAGTGTATGGTCATGCACGTTGGTAGAAGAAATAAACGGGCTGACTATTATTGAAATGGAGAGAGAATTCAAAATTCTGAGATGCAATTGTACTTGGAAGTGCTCGTGCAGGATACCCTTAAGGTTAACCTCCAGGTTGAGTCGGTGGTGAAGAAGGTGAATGCAATATTGGCATTCATTTCTAGAGGAATAGAAAATAAGAGCAGGGATGTGATGTTGAGGCACTATAAGGAACTGGTAAGACCTCACTTGGAATACTGTGTGCAGTTTTGGGCTCCTTATTTACGAAAGGATGTTCTGACATTGGAGAGGGTTCAGAGAAGATTCACGAGAATGATTCCTGGAATAAGAGTGTTAACATGTGAGGAATGTTTGACCGCTCTTGGACTGTACTCCGTGGAGTTTAGAATGAGGGGGAACCTCACAGAAGCATTTCGGATGTTAAAAGGCATGGACAGAGTGGATATGGCAAAGTTGTTTCCCATGGTGGGGGAGTCTAGTACGAGAGCATGACTTAAGGATTGAAGGGCGCCCATTCAGAATGGAGATGCAAAGAAATTTTTTTAGCCAGAGGGTGGTGAATCTGTGTATTTCTTGCGGCAGTGGAAGCCAAGTCATTGTGTGTATTTAAGACAGAGATTGATAGGTATGTGAGTAGACAGGGCATCAAAGGTCATGGTGAGAGGGTGGGAGAGTGGGACTAAATGGGAGAATGGGAAAATGGATCAGCTCATGATAAAATAACTCCTGCTTTAAAAATCAAACACAAGAAAATCTACAGATGCTGGTAATCCAAGCTGCACAGGTCCTGATGAAGGGTCTCGCCAGATCTCTCTGACACCTGTCTGGAGAGAGTTGATGTTGGGAGGATGTGGGTGGGTCGAGAACGGTGAGCACAGCCTCCGACTATAGGGATGTCCATTTAGGACAGAGTCTCCCCCGATCCCCGGGGCCGCGCTGTCCGAGTCTCCCCCCGATCCCCGGGCCCCGCTGTCCGAGTCTCCCCCCGATCCCCGGGGCCGCGCTGTCCGAGTCTCCCCCCGATCCCCGGGTCTCTCTAATTCTCTGCTTCTCCCCCCAGTCTCTGTCACCCTGGATGTGGAAACGGCGAATCCGGAGCTCGAGGTGTCTGAGGATCGGAAGAGTGTGAGATTGACCCGGACCTGGAGGGATCTCCCTGACACAGGGAAGAGATTCACAGACTGGCCTTGTGTGCTGGGATCGGAGAGATTCACATCGGGGAGACATTACTGGGAGGTGGAGGTGACGGGGATTCGGTTTTGGTGTCTGGGAGTCGCCGCAGAGTCTGTGAAGAGGAAGGGACCGGTCAGTCTGAGTCCGGAGACCGGATTCTGGTATATCGGGCGGTTTGGTGACGTGTTACATCGGGATTGTGACGTGTCCGGTCGCCCCTCCCCCGAGTCCCGTCTCGCTGCCGGTCCCATCCCCGGGAGGGTGGGAGTTTATCTCAGTTACGAGTCCGGGACAGTTTCATTTTACAACGCGGAGACCAAGTCCCATCTCCACACCTTCACTGGGAATAAATTCACGGGGAAACTTTATCCTCTCTTCCGGACCTGGGATGTGAACCAGTGGCTGAGAATCTGCTCCGGTTCCGCTCCGGGTCTGTAAACGGGTCGGGTCCCGGGACCGGCGTCAGGAGTAAAGTCCCTGTAAATATAAATGTGCGGAGAGTGCAGCTAAATACGTGGCTAAGGGGATGGTGCAGGAGGGAGGGCTTCATGTTTCTGGACAATTGGGCTTTGTTCCCGGGAAGGTGGGGCCTGTTCCGACGGGACGGTTTGCCCCTAAACTGGGCGGGAGGGGGAATAACATTCTTGCGGGTAGATTTGCCAGTGCTGCTCCGGGGGATTTAATCTAGATTTGCAGAGGGAGGGGAACCAGAGTGTTAGAGCAGATAGTGAGGTGCAGGAGGATAAGGAACATGAGAGGACTGCATGTATAAACGGAAATGAAAAAAAAGCAGACGATATACATATTCTCAGGAACATCTATTTCAATGCACGGAGTATTGTCGGTAAAACAGATGAGTTTAGGGCTTGGGTTGACACGTGGGATAACGACATGACTGCTATTAGTGAGGGGCAGAACTGGCAGCTTAATGTTCTGGTAAAATTGGAGAACGGCCAATTTTGTGGAAATGAAAAAGGATCTAGGAAGAGTGGATTGGGATAAGTTTTTTTTCTGGCCAGGATGTGTTCAGTAAGTTCACAGGCATAAGAAATTAAATAGAGATTGGGTTGGAAATGTTATAGCAACTTCATTTAATTCAAAATCGAGAGGAGTTGCAATTTCGGTTAATAAATCTTTATCAATTAAAATACAAAATGTAATAATTGATTCTGTGGGGAGATATGTGATTATACATTGTCAAATTTTTTCAGAATTATGGACTTTTATGAATATTTATGCACCAAATGAAAATGATGCAAAATTCATACAAGAAGATTTTTTGAACTTGGCTGACGCAAATGATAAAATATTAATAGGCGGAGATTTTAATTTTTGTTTAGATCCAGTTTTGGATAGGTCAACTAAAGTTGTCACAAAATTAAAAGTAATAAAACTAACTTTATCATTAATGAAAGATTTAAACCTGATTGATATATGGAGAAAAATTAATCCAAGAGAAAGAGATTATTCATTTTATTCAAATAGACATAAAGCTTAGATGGAGATTTAATACAATTTTATTAAAACGTCAAGATTTTGGTGTTTTTATCAAAAAACAGATTGAATTTTTTTGGATACAAATTTACATTCAGTTGAGGATAAAATTGTATTATAGGAAGCGATGAAAGCATATTTAAGGGGTCAGATTATAAGTTATACATCTAAAATTAAGAAGGAAAATTGGGAAAAGATATCATAAAGCTAGAAAAAGAATCTCAAAGATATATGACAGAAGAAAAACAAAGACAACTTGTTAATAAAAAACTACAATATAATACACTCCAGACATATCGTACAGAAAAAATAATTATGAGAACTAAACAGAAATATTACGAATTAGGTGAAAGATCACATAAAATTCTTGCTTGGCAGTTGAAAACAGAACGGGCTTTTAAAACAATAAGTGCAATTAGAACAGTGTAAATAAGGTTGCTGATAAACCTTTAGAAATTAATGAAACTTTATTTTTTTTATATACTGAACTATATCAATCAGAATCACAAAATAAGATTACTGAGATAGATAAATTTTTATCACAAATAACCCAAAATTTAATTTGGAAGAACAGAAAGGATTAGATATGCCCTTTACATTAAAAGAGGTTGAAGAAGATTTAGGATCACTTCAGAGTAACAAATCCCCAGAAGAAGATGGTTTTCCTCCTGAATTTTATAAAAAAAATTAAAGATATATTAATTCCTCCCTTTATGGAATTAATATACCAAGTGGAAAGAATGCATAAACTCCCACAATCTTTTTTAACAGCGATCATAACTGTATTGCCAAAAAAAGAGATCCTCTAAAACCAACATCATATAGGCCTATTTCTTTGTTGAATACAGATTATAAGATAATAGCAACAATTTTATCTAATAGAATATCTAAATATTTACCAAAATTAATACATATGGATCAAACAGATTTTGTTAAAAATACACAATCAATGGATAATCTAACTTGGTTGCTTAGTATAATTCATCTGGCACAAAAAAGAGAGGAAATGAGTGTGGCATTTGCTTTGGATGCAGAAAAAGCATTTGATAGATTGGAATGGGATTTTTTGTTTAAGGAATTCGAAAAATATGAGCTAGGAAAATCTTTTATACAATGGATTAAAACCTTAAATACTAATCCTCAAGCTAAAGTAGTTACAAATGCTCAGATTTCAACACCATTTTGCTTAACGAGGTCAACTAGACAAGGCTGCCCGTTATCACCTGCTTTATTTGTATTGGCAAAAGAACCATTAGCTGAATTAATTAGAACAGATTCAGACATTGGCGGTTTTAGAGTTAATCAAGAAGAATATACGATTAATTTATTTGCTGATGATGTTTTGATTTATTTAACAAACCCATTACAATCTTTGCAAAGATTATCTTTTAAATTGTAAGAATACGGGAAAGTATCAGGGTATAAATTAAATTGGGATAAAAGTGAAATTTTACCCCTTACCAAAGGAAATTATAATCAATGTCAATTAGTAACTCAATTTCGATGGTCAATAAATGGGATAAAATATTTAGGTATCAGAGTTGACAATGATGTAAAAAATTTATATAGACAAAATTATTTGCCATTATTAAAAAAAAATAAAAGAGGATCTTGATAAATGGATGATGTTACCAATAACATTAATAGGTAGAGTTAATGCTGTAAAAATGAATATATTCCATAGATTGCAATATTTATTCCAAACTTTACCAATACAATTACCGCAGAAGTTTTTTCAAGAACTAAATAAATATGTAAGGAAATTTCTTTAGAAAGGAAAGATGTCAAGAATATCATTAGAAAAATTGAGATGTAAATTTGATTTAGGAGGGTTACAACTTCCAAATTTTAAGAATTATGATAAAGCAAATCAACTTAGATTTATTGCATCTTTTTTTGATGAAAAAAAAACCCGGCATGGATTAGAATAAAATTAGATAAGATAGGAGAAAACATATCCGAAGATTTTACATATAAATGGGAATCCAAATTGATACGGGGAAAAAAAAAGAATCTCCTATATTAAGACACTTGATTGATTTATGGAATAAGGTAAATATGGACGATAAGATAAAGAAATCTTTATTAGCAAAAACAAACTTTAATTCAAAATAGGCTTATTCCTTTTACAATGGATAATAAACTTTTACATAATTGGTTCCAAAAGGGGATTAAATATATACGTAATTGTTTTGAAGGAGGTATATTGATGTCGTTTGATCAATGAAAAAATAAATATAAAATATCAAACAACACTCTTTTCTCTTATTTTCAATTAAAGGACAATTTACGAGAAAAGCTGGGTCAAACAATGTTGATGCCAAAACTTAGTGCAATAGAAATATTAATTCAAAAAGGAAAAATTTTAAAAATTACACCTTGTATGTACAATTAGATTCAAAAACAGACTGAATCTGGAATTCATAAATCAAGACAAAAATGGGAAACTGATTTGAATGTTAAAATTGTTGGAAAAAGTTGGTCAAGATTATGTTCTGATAGTATGATAAATACAATAAATGTTCAAATTAGATTAATACAATATAATTTTTACTTCAATTATGTATAACACCACAGAAAATAAATAGATTAAATTCAAATATGTCTGACCAATGTTTTCGATGTAATCAAGAAATTGGTACTTTTTTACATTCTACTTGGTCTTGTTTTAAAATTCAACCATTTTCGATATATCTGACTTTTATTGGAACAAAGTACTGGAGTTCAACTCCCAAATAGTCCAATATTATTTTTATTAGGAGATATTGAAGGGACAATACCGAAAATTAAATTGAATAAGTATCAGAAAAAGTTTATAAATAATGCATTGGCAGTAGCTAAAAAAGTTATCGCAATTACTTGGAAATCTGAGTTATATTTATCTATGGATCATTGGAATAATGAAATATATAGTAGTATTCCACTTGAAAAAATTACATATAATCTAAGAAATGAATATGATATATTTTTCAAAATTTGGCTCCCATACCTACAAAAGATGGGATTAAATATATAGGTCCTTTGAAGATAAAATTATAATGTAATTAGGGAAAGTAAGAATAAATATTAAAATTATTTTGAACTCCATGGAGCATGTGGGTATCCTCCAATATTGAGGCAACCTTTTTCTTCTTTATTTCTTTCTTTAGATAAGGGTTAAGGTGGGGAGGGGGAGGATTAATATTATTTTTCTTTTTCTTACTAATTTTTCATTACATTTATTCTTTGTAATTTTCTAAAAAAATAATAAATAAATAAAAAGAGCATCTCAGTAATCCAACAGCCCACTCACCTTTGCTACCCTTTATGTTATTTCCTTATGTTTAACACAATTATTACGTGCCTTTTCCAGCTCAAACTGTGAATTGATTTAAAGTCAGTCCCATAATTTAATAGCTTTTATTTGAAAACTATCTACCCTCGCAAAGATTGTACTGAAGACTGCATTTGATTTTTCTTCAGCCTTGTACGCTTCACATTGAAATAGTATGTGTTTCGACGGTTTCATAATGACAAAATGTACACGACACAGAATGAAGTTTTGCAATTAGTTACAAGGCATAATTAAGCATAGTGTGGATATTTCTGTCATGTGAATATCATTCCTTCACTTGTTTTAAGCCCTTCTTCTATAAACCCAACAGGTTTATGTATTCTGGAAAGGTGTCTGTCTTTACGTCCATTATCCTACGTCTTGCCATAAGCCCCTAATTCTTAACACTACCAACCTTTTAGCTTCTAATTTGCTAAGTGGAAGGTCCATATCCACAGCTTAACATTTAACAGCTTTTGGAGCTAAACAGTCAACATCATCATTTCCCTCAACAGTGTGATATGCAGGACCCATAATGTGCAGACATATAAATCAAACTTTATATATGAAATAGCGTTTGACAAGTTTCCAACAGTCAATCTGACCTACTGCCAGAATGACCTGTTTAAGACTCATCAAAACCAAAATGTATTCTGAGCAAATTATAAGGACCAATTTCTTCCATCCACTGTAAGCCTAAACTGTTGGCAAAGAATTCTGCCTTCTATGCTGATAAATGGCTATAAGTCATTTTTTTATCATTACCTGCAATTCAGGCACACAAAAACAGCCACACCAACATCCCCAATTAAATTATCTTTTGATTCATCTGTAAAAATGGTTACTGTATGATAATAACTTTCATTAATATACTGATGACCAACAGACTCTCAGGCAGAACCGAATCCGATCGTGTAAAAACTAAAATCAACTGAAGTCATTGGAAAAAACAATGTGGGGTTACAGAGAACGCTACAGTGGGACATACTGTATCATCAAATACGCCCATATTCGCAGCGTGGTAAGAACCCAGCCACCCAAAACAAAAAACACTCTTCTAGTGATGTCCCCCACTGTCCTCCAGCGCACCTTTAACAGGACGATCATTTACTTGCCCCCACAAATTAATCCAGTATGTTGACATCAACTTGAACCTCTGTTACTTTGAGGGCAATTGTCCCATTGCAATCAGTAAAGCCAAAGCAGGAGACAACATTACCGCACCAGAACACAATCTGAAAGTCTGTAATTGTATCACATACAAACACTTTTAATTTGAAGATGAAGGTGATCCACAAGCCACACAGACATAATCAAGAACAGATCAAATTAAACAAATATAATTGGTCAACAAAGATTTTCGTGTTGCACCCAAGAATACCCACATAGATATCTGAGGGGATTTAAAGCTCCTTTACATTTATCAATTATTTTACTGATGGGTGCTTCCCCGTCAGCTTATTATCCATCCACATACTGAGAAATCTTACCACTGACACTTCCTCGAGACATTAATCCTATAAGTTAAAATCAAGTGCAAGTCTATTAATGCTGTTTGTAAACCACGTAGTGTGTTTTAACGACTGAAAACTTACAATCCTCATCAATCTGCCCACTGTTTGAACTATTAATTGTAAATTTCAGTTAATACCTCAAATCCATAAAGCTAAGTCATCTGTATATTGTGATTTACCCAGGGAATCCCATTTTCCCATCTCAGAAAAAATATCATTAATCATAATATTAAATAATGAAGGGCTACGAATACTGCCTTGTGGGATTCCATTCTCTATCTCATAGACACAAACATGCCGACCGTTACTTGGACAGTCTATACAAAAAAAAACTCAGAAAAATTATACGTCCCCCTTACTCCTAATTTAATCAAAAGTCCTTTCTTCCATATCATTTCCCTTTTCAGTCTCGAAATACTGCTATTACAACATCTTTATTTAACTGTGCTTTCCGAATATCATCTTCCAAAATCCACTCTAATAAAACACTTTATCACCACTCTTTCCAAAATATAACTCAAGCGCTTGATTACTATACATTCCATAAGTTTACATAAATGAGACTTTCACGATATAGGCCCTTAACTAGAAGGGGATCTGCCAGGTTTTCAGGCACTACTATTTCCATTTTCCATGAGGAAAGTAGATGCACAATTCAAATATTTAATATTTTACAAATGCGAATTATATACAATTACAATTTCAAATATCACTCTTTCCTGGAGACACCTGCCCTGCATTATTAATAGACTTCTTAAATTCATACAAAGAAATCTCTCCATCAGTGATACTATCATTGCTGCAACTGACTTCCAGCACATCAGGGTATTCACTGAAAAAATTATCCCTATATTGTTTAATTTCTTCACTTAAATTATCCTGATTATGAATCTCATCAAATGACCCAGCCAGTAACACAACCTTCCCTGTTTCAGTACCAATCATTTTGCCCTCAATAATCAACACTGGAATTTTATGATCCCCACAAATCCCCCCATTTTCTAAATCATATCCCAAACAATTCCAAGTTTGATATCCCTTCCAATATTATCTCCATATAACCTCCAGTAAATCACCTCCTTCCTCACCACGGCCTTTGCCCTTTTATTGTTAATAATGTAACTCGGAGACTGATGCACCATCAGATAAAAACTCACATTTCCCCCAGTTTACTTCCTGTCCCGTTATAAATCCAAATCCAAACTCAGAAAGACAGGAAGGCTGACTGACGTTCACATAGACTACTCACTCTCTGAGATCCCATTTGAGCGACAGGCACTACAGCCAATGACAGCAGGGGTCAGTGTTACGTCTGAGCTACGATAGGCTGGAGGAAATCGCCACATGACCAGCCCCTCCTCTTCCGCTCCGTCGCCATGGCGGAGATCAGCGAGTCGCTTCTGTCGGTGTCGCCGGCCTCGGCGCCCACAAGGACGGGTGTGATTCCCCTTCGCGCCTCGGTGGGTCTGTTTCGGTGACGACTGTGGTGGCTGACGAATCATGCTTTGACAGGGAGCGAGCGAGGATCAATGACTACAACTCCCAGAAGGCCCCACTGATGACGTTGTGGTGTTGTTTCGGGGTAAGGTATCAAAGCAAAATGGAGGAAAATGTAATGCATTACGTTTTCTGTACTGTGTCGTGCCTTCAATAAACAATTAAACTAAAAGAGAGATTCCAGCGAGAAATAGAGAGAACACAGAACAATACAGCACAGTACAGGCCCTTCGGCCCACAATGTTGTGCCGACCCTCAAACCCTGCCTCCCTAAACTTAAATTCCTCCATATACCTGTCTAGTAGACTCTTAAACTTCACTCGTGTATCTGCCTCCACCACTGACTCGAGCAGTGCATTCCACGCACCAACCACTCTCTGAGTATAAAATCTTCCTCTAATATCCCCCTTGAACTTCCCTCCCCTTACCTTAAAGCCATGTCCTCTTGTATTGAGCAGTGGTGCCCTGGGGAAGTGGCGCTGGCTGTCCACTCTATCTATTCCCCTTCGTATCAACTATACCTCTGTCATTTGTCCTCTCATCCTCCTTCTCTCCAGAGAGTAAAGCCCTAGCTCCCTTAATCTCTGATCATAATCCATACTCTCTAAACCAAGCAGCATTCTGGTAAGTCTCCTCTGTACCCTTTCCAGTGCTTCCACATCCTTCTTATAGTGAGATGACCAGAACTGGACAGAGTACTCCCTGTGGCCCAACCAGAGTTTTATAGAGTTGCATCATTACATCGCAACTCTTAAACTCTATCCCTCGAGTTATGAAAGCTAACACCGCATAAGCTTTCGTAACTACTTTGTCTGCCTGTGAGGCAACTTTCAGGGATCTGTGTACATGTAGCCCCAGATCCCTCTGCTCCGCTGCACTGCGAAGTATCCTGCCATTTACTTTGTACTCTGCCTTGGAGTTTGTCCTTCCAAAGTGTACCACCTCACACTTCTCTGGGTTGAACTCCATCTGCCAATTCTCAGCCCACTCCTGCATCCTATCAATGTCTCTCTGCAATCTTTGACAATCCTCTTCATTATCCACAACACCACCAATCTTTGTGTCTTCTGCAAACTTGCCAATCCATTCTTCTACCCCCACATCCAGGTCGTTAATAAAAATCACAAAAAGTAGGGGTCCCAGAACTGACCCTTGTGGGATACCACTAGTCACAACCCTCCAATCCAAATGTACTCCCTCCACCAGAACTCTCTGCTTTCTGCAGGCAAGCCAATTCTGAATCCACCTGGTCAAACATCACTGGTTCCCATGCCTTCTGACTTTATGAATAAGCCTACCGTGTGTAACTTAATCAAATGCATTACTAAAATCCATGTAGATCACATCCACTGCACTACCCTCATCTATATGCCTGGTCACCTCTTAAAAGAACTCCATCAGGCTTTTTAGACACGATCTGCCCTTCAGAAAGCCATGCTGACTGTCACTGATCAGACCATGATTCTTTAAATGCCAATAAATCCTATCCTATCTTTCTGAATCTTTTCCAACAGCTTTCCCACCACAGATGTAAGGCTCAATGGTCTATAATTATCGGGACTATCCCTACTACCCTTTTTGAACAAGGGGACAACATTCGCCTCCCTCCAATACTCCGGTACAATTCCCGTGGACAATGAGGACATAATGATCTTCGCCAGAGGCTCAGCAATCTATTTTCTTGCCTCAGATGCAGAACTGGGAAGCGCAGATGGAGTTCAACACAGATGAAGAGGTTCATTTCTGCAGGTCAAATTTGAACAAAGAATATAATATTAATGGTAAGGCTCTTGGCAGTGTGGACGGTCAGAGAGATCTTGGGGTCCATGTCCATACGACACTCAAAGCTGCTGTGGAGGTTGGCAGTGTTGTTAGGAAGGGGTCTGGTGTGATGGGCTTCATCAACCGTGGGATTGAGTTCAAGAGCTGTGAGGTGATGTTGAAGCTATATTTCTCCTAACCTGTACTTCAGTAATTGTACCCCAACACGGCAGGGCTGTGGGCTTAGTTGGACCCCACTTGGGAGTCCTGTGTTCAGTTCTGGTGGCCTCACTAAAGGAAGGATGTGGATACTATAGAGAGTGTGGAGTAGATTTACAAGGATGTTGCTCTTGGATTGGAGAGCACGCCTTATGAGAATAGATTGAGTGAACTTGGCCTTTCCTTCTTGGAGCGACGGAGGATGAGAGGTGACCTGATAGAGGTGTATAAGATGGTGAGAGGCTTTGACCATGTGGATAGCCAGAGGCATTTTCCAAGGCTTGAAGTGCCTAACACGTGGGGACGTAGTTTTAGCTGCTTAGAAGTCGGTACTGAGGGAATGTCAGGGGTAAGTTTCTTACACACAGAGTGCTGGGTGCGTGGAATGCACTGCCGGCAGCGATGGTGGAGGTGGATACAACAGGATATTTTAATAGACTCTTAGATAGCGTCATGGAGGTTAGAAACACAGAGGGCTATATGATCGGGAAATCCTAGGCAGTCTCTAGAGTAGGTTACATGGTCGGTACAACATTGTAGGCTGAAGAGCCTGTAATGTGCTGTAGATTTCTGTGTTCTGTGTCAAAGACAGGCAGAGGGATTAGTTTAAATGGACAGGAGGACAGCATGAAAAGGTTGGGCCGAAAGGCCTGTGTTAGTGCCGTAAGTGACGGGTTCTGTCCCAACCATCGACTCTAATCCCCTCAACAGATGCTGCCTGACATGATAACGTTCTTGAAAAGTTGCATTCAGTTCCGCTTAGCATTCCGTACAAAGGATGTTTTGTGCTGGAAGAGTGCAGAGGAGATTCAACATGATTGAGGGGGCTTCTGTTCATAAGTCCATAAGGCACAGGAACAGAGTTAGGCCATTCAGCCCATTGAGTCAGCCACCTTTCCATCATGGCTGATCCCAGATCGCACTCAATTCCAGATATCTGACCTCCCGCCATATCCTTTGATTCCCTGACTGATCAGGAAACGATCAACTTCCACCTTGAATATACCCACACACTCGTCCTCCACCGCAGTCTGTGGCAGAGCATTCCACAGATCCAATACTCTTGGCTAATTAAAAAAATAAGCTGCTTACCTCTGTTTGAAAAAGTGGCCCCTCAACTTTGTGGCTGTGCCCCATCACAGGAAATACCTTCTCCACATCCACCTTATCCAGTCCTTTCAACATTCGGTAGGTTTCAATGAGATGCCCCCGCATTTTTCTGAGTTCCAGTGAGCACAGGGTCAAAGCTGCCAAGTGCTCCTCATATTTTAACCCCTTCATTCCCGAAATAATCCTTCTGAACCTCCTCTGGACTCTCTCCAATGACAACACATTCTGTCTGAGATGTGGGGCCCAACACTGTTGACAATACTCCAAGTGTGGCCTGACTAGAGTCTTATAAAGCCTCAGCATTATCTCGTTGCTGTTATATTCATGGGGCGAGATTGGACTGTGTTGATCTGCAGGGGGATCTTGGAATCCGAGATCATAACTCCCAGATAGTGGTTCCATTGTCAGGCAGTTATGTTGCAGTTGTATAAATCTCTAGTTTATCCACATCTGGATAATTGCATTTGAAGACAGGAATAATGCGGAGGTTTTGGATGGTGAGTGGAAGAGGCTTAACAGGATGCTGCCTGAATAAAGAGACACCGGACAATCTCGGGGAATTTTCTCCGGAGTGGCAGAGGCTGAGGGAGGTCTGACAGACGTTTACAGGAATGTGAGAGACACAGACAGAGTGGACAGCCGGGATTTTTTCTCTAAGGAGGAAATGTCAAAGGCCAGTGGGCATGCACTTCAGGAGAAAGGGGGAACACATACTCATTGGACCTTTTTGCACTATTGAAGTATTTTGCGATTTAGTGTAATTTTGTCTTTTCTCTGCATAGCTGCTGTTGGAAAAAAAAACAATTAGAAAAGACAATGATGTTAAAAACTTGACTCAGAATGTTTAAAGAAGATTTGCGGTTCAAGTTTTGTTTTTCATTCCCAGAGTGGTGGGTGTCTGGAGTGAATATCGGGTGGTGGTGGAGGCGAAAGAGGCTATTAGATACCACCTGGATGTGAGGCGATTGGAGGGATGTGTTCCTTGTGTAGGCAGAAGGGATTGGTTTAGTAAGGCATGAAGTGACCAGTTCAATTGGTTCAGAACAACACAGTGAGCAGAAGGGCCTGTTCAAGGACAAGTACAGCAAGCAGAGCAGGTAAACTGGATAAAGTGATCCCACTCAGAGAACAGACTGTGACGTCAGTGGATATATGCCGGCATCACAGTTCTCTCACCAAAGATACTTCACTGCTGGATAAAATGAAGTTTGTGAAGTTTATAACCAATGTGGTGAATTGTACTGATCAGGCATCTCATCCTACTGAGGAAATTGAAATTATTGTGAAAGCTGCAGAAAGGTATCTTGGTGTAACTGGTGTTTTGTGGTAAGCTGTAAATGATGCTCTGATTTGTGGGGGTTTCTGCATCCCAGTCTACTTGTGAAGATATGTAATGGGATTGAAATATTGAAGTGAAATGCAAGAAGCCTGATTTTACATGGCCAACACTTTCAGCAGTTTATTTCTGATTGGTCAGATTCTTCCGATGTTATATCTGTTCAGGAAACCTGCACATTTTAAGTTTTATTCCTGTGCAGGATTATATTGTTATTTGGCTTGACAGGTCAGTTGGTAGAGGGGTGGTGTTGTCAGTTTTATAAGGAAAGGGGCAGTGTATAGTGTTGTGAATGGGAATAAAATGCATCATGAACTTGTCGAAAATCTTGATTCAACAGGTATGTGTGTAATTTTCTTTTGAAAAATATTAGCTTTCTGAATCGTATTTGGAGGTTTGGCCATCCACTTTTCTCATGGAAAATGGTTGTAGTAGTTCCCATTCTAAAACCTGGATCTCCCCGTCTGATCCTCCTTGTAGGCCAATATCATTAAAGTCTCATTAATGTAAACTTGTAGAATGTATGGTAATCGAATGTTTGAATTATATTTTCGATAGAAGAGGTAACTTCTTGTTTTATCAATGGGGAATTTGGAACGGTAGAATAAGACCGTAAGAAAAAGGAGCAGAAGTCAGTCATTCAGCCCATCGAGTCTGCTCTGCCATTTTATCATGAGCTGATCCATTCTCCCATTTAGTCCCACTCCCCCACCTTCTCACCATAACCGTTGATACCCTGGCTACTCAGATAACTAGCAATCTCTGCCTTAAATAACATTGGAATCAGTTTGGGTTTGGAAGATCATAATAGGAAAGTACAGTTAAATAAAGATGTTGTAATAGCAATATTTTTGATATTGAAAAGGCAAATGATATTTATTGAAGGATGGACTTTTGATTAATTTTTGGAAATGCAAATGAGAGGGCTATTGTACAATTTTTTCTGATTGTTTCTATTTGTACGTCTTGTAAAGGTCTGGATGGGCAAGTATGACATTGAATTCATGTTTATATTTGGAAGATGGTATTAGTAAAGCCAGTTAAATATAGATGTTGTAACAGCAGTATTTTTACTATTCAAAAGGCAGATGGTATTTCTGTAAGGAAAGAATTTTTATGAAATTGTGGAAATGGGGATGGAGGGGCTATTATCTAACTTTGAGTTGTTTTAATTGAACGTTTTGTGTCAGGTATGGGTGGGAAAGTTATATTCAGGTTGTTATGAGATAGAGACTGGGATCCCACAGGCAGTATTTATTATTTTATATTGTTATGAATCCCGTAACTGGAGAACTTACCAGCAAAGATAGAGAGGTCCGTTGAAGTCTGATGTCACTATTTTCAAACGTTTTACTCGTAAAGGGACACAAAAGTAGGGTTAATACATACATTTAGATAGTGCACATTGTCAACATTCAATCTAAAGCGCGGGTATAGTAATCATCATCATTAAGAAGTGAGCTCTGCTGGTGTCTAGGGGTTAATAGATTGTCCGTTGGAAATATAAAAGTCAGTCTGAAAGTCTGCAGGCCGCAGCCCTTTGAAAATCGCTGGGTTTTGCGTGGGGCGACCGAGAGAGAGAGATTGGGTGGGGGAGAAGAGAAAGAACTTGCCGAATCTTGATGAATCTTCGGTGAAATCGGGGAAGCGTTGGTTCCCTCTCCCCGATGTTAGTTAAAAGCGGTTTCCTGTGATTCCAGCCACAAATTCCAATCCCGGAATCTAACGCACGTGGCTTCCTTCAGAATGGCATCCCGCTACTGCGGGATCGCTCTCTCGTGTCTTCTGGGTGCGTCTAAGGGGCTGTCCCCCTGAGACTCTCCTTTATACTTCCTCACGGGGTCGCAGGTGTCAATCAGGTTGAGATGATGCAATCTCTCTCTCAACCAGCCCACCTTGCCCAAGGGCTTTTCACGTGGTCTCCATGAGACAATAGTTGCTGGCATCTTATTCTGTATCCCTGGTGGGACGTGCAATTTTTCACGTTCCTCTCTCTCTCACTTCCTGGGTCTACTGACCCCCCCCCTCCTCAAAGGGTGCTCTTGCGATTCTCACAAATGAGGGGGCTGGGATCATAACAATATTATAATTAATAATATTTTTCTCTGAGACAGGTTTTTCATTGTGTAAATCTCTATGTGCAGATGATGGAGGTTTATGGATTAGAGGTAGAAATTTCACTTTTACTGTATATAGGATGCTTTAGCAATTAGTAAGGTCGAACAGTCGGCGACTAGATGGGATTTAAGCTTTCAGTAGCAAAAACACAAGTTATGTGCTTTACAAACAGGATTAATGGACCTGCACTTGATTGGAAATGATATGGTCAAACTCCTTAAAAGGTGTCAATGGTGAGATTTCCAGGCATGTGGACAGATAATAAGCTGACATTGAAGCACCGGATCAGAAAATAATTGATAAATGTAAAGAAACATTAAATACTCTTCGTTATCCCTGTGAGTATTCTTGGGTGTGACATGAAAATATTTGATGATCAATCTCGTTTGTTTAATTGGATCTGTTCTTGATTATGTTTGTGGTTTATAGATCACCTTCCTCTTCAACTTTATGATGTTTGGGTGTGATACATTTTGTGCTTTAAGATTGTGTTGTAGTTAAGTCAGGTCGTCCCCTGTTTCGGCTTTACTGGTTGAAATGGGACAATTGCCCTTCCAGGGACAGAGGTGGAAGTTGACGTAAACAAATTGGATTGAACATCCTGTGCTAAAGGGTGGTGGGGAACATCACAAGAAGAATGCTTTTAGTTCTGGGTGGCTGGGTTCTTATCACGCTGGGAATATGAGTGTATTGGATGATACAATATGTCCCACTGTAGCTTTCTCAGTAACCCCACTTTGTTGTTTTTTCCAATGACTGTAGTAAACTTTAGGTTACACAATTGGATTCCGTTCTGCCTGAGAGTCTGTTGGTTCACGAGTATATTAATGAAAGTTATTATCATACGGTCAGCATTTTTACAGATGGGTTAAAACGTAATTTAACTGGGAATGTTAGTGTGTCTGTTCTCATTTTTTGTGTGTGCCTGAGTTGCAGGCAATGATAAAGAAATCACTTACCAGCCATTTGTGGGTATATGAAGCAGAATTCTTTGCTTTGATTTTAGGGTTACAGTGTGTGGAGGAAATTGGTCCTTGCAAACTTGTAATTTGTTCAGATTCTCTTTCGGTTTTGATGAGCCTTAAAACAGGACATTCTAGTAGTAGGTCAGATTGACTGTTGGAAACTCATCAAGCATTATTTCATATACAAAGTTCGGTTCATATGTCTGCACCTTATGGGCCCTGCACATCGCACTGTTGAGGGAAATGATGGAGTTGACTGTTTAGCAACAAAACCTGTTAGAAGTTCAACTGTGGATATAGACATTCCACTTCGCAAATCAGAAGCTAAGGGGATGGTAGGGTTAAGAATTCAGGACTTATGGCAAGATCTGAAGGAAAATTGCCATAAGGACTGATGCCTTTACAGAATACATAAATAAGTTGAGTTTATGGAAGAAGGGCTTAAAACGGGAAGGGAAGGAATGATATTGACACGACTTAGAATTGCCAACACTGTGCTTAATTATGCCTTGTATTTAATTAGAAAACTTCATTCTGTGTCACAGGACCATAGAACCATAGAACACTACAGCGCAGAACAGGCCCTTCAGCCCTTCATGTTGTGCCGACCCATATAATCCTTTAAAAAAGTACTAAACCCACACTACCCCATAACCCTCTAATTTTCTTTCAGCCATGTGCCTCTCCAAGAGGTTCTTAAATACCCCTAATGTTTTAGCCTCCACCACCAACCCTGGCAAGTCATTCTAGGCACTCACAACCCTCTGTGTAAAATAAAACTTACCCCTAATGTCTCCCCTAAACTTCCATCCCTTAATTTTGTACCTATGTCCTCTGGTGTTTGTTATTGGTGCCCTGGGGAACAGGTACTGACTATCCACCCTATCTATGCCTCTCATAATCTTCTAGACCTCTATCAAGTCCCCTCTCATTCTTCTACGCTCCAAAGAAAAAGGTCCCAGCTCTGCTAACCTTGCTTCATATGACTGTTGTGTACATTTTGTCATTATGAAACTTTTAAACACATACTATTTCAGTGTGAAGCAGATATGGGTGAAAAAAATCAAATGCAGTCTTCAGTACAATCTTTGAGGGGTTGATAGTTTTCAGATAAAAACTTTATTAAGTTATAGGACTGACGTTAAATTAATTCACAGTATTGAACATGCAGAGGAATATAATACTGGAATCGTCCCAATTGTATTGGGACGTTACTCTGGGGATGACGACTTAACAGAGTTGGCTGACGGATGTGGGAACAGCAGGAGAGACATGTCCCACCGAAGAAGTTCTCCAATGGCGGGGATAGGAATCCGTCGCTGACAAGTGAAGTTAACGACTGTGTTAAGCCTAAGGAAATGGCATATAAGGTAGCAAAGGTGAGTGGGATGTTGGGTTATTGGGATGCTCTTAAAATCCAACAAAAGGCAATGAAAAAAGCCATAAGAATGGTCAAGACAAAATATGAGGGCAAACCGGCCAATAATATAAATCAGGATACTAAAAGTTTAGTTTTCATTTACATGAAGAGTGAAAGGGAGATGAGAGTTGATACTGGACCACTGGAAAATGATGCTGGTGAAGTAGTAATGGGGGACAAAGAAATGGCAGATGAACTTAATGAACAATCTTCACTGTCTTTTCCAGTCAGCACCACCCCCACTTGTCCCATTTAACCTGTTTCAGTTCGTGTGGACTGTAGCACCCGGGAGAGCTCAGGACCCGATTCTATTCTGTTGTTGGATGCGGTGAACGAGTTAAAATTAATGGATCGATAATTCTCATCTCATGATTATTTCACTCTCTGCATATTTACATTTACAGTGATCTTACTCCTGACGCCAGTCCCAGGACCCAACCCATTTACAGACCCGGAGCGGAACCGGAGCAGATCCTCAGCCACTGGTTTCCATCCCCAGTCGCAAAGTAAGGATAAAGTTTCCCCGTGAATTTATTCCCAGTGAAGGTGTGGAGATGGGACTTGGTCTCCGCGTTGTAAAATGAAACTGTCCCGGACTCGTAACTGAGATAAACCCCCACCCTCCCGGGGATGGGACCGGCAGCGAGACGGGACTCGGGGGAGGGGCGACCGAACACGTCACAATCCCGATGTAACACATCATAATACCGCCCGATGACCCAGAATCCGGTGTCCGGACTCAGACTGACCCGTCTCTTCCTCTCCACAGACTCTGCGGCGACTCCCAGACCCCAGCCCCGATTCCCCGTCACCTCCACCTCCCAGTAATGTCTCCCCTATGTGAATCCCTCCGATCTCAGCATACAAGCCCAATTTGTGAATCTCTTCCTGGTGTCAGGGAGATCTCTCCGGGTCCGGGTACATCTCACACTTTTCCGATCCTCAGACACCTCGATCCATGGATTCGCCGTTTCCACATCCAGGGTGACAGAGACTGGGAGGGGAAGCAGAGAATCAGAGAGTCCCCAGGCATTGTGGGGAGACTCAGGCAGCACTGCCCCAGAGATTGGGGGAACACTCGGGCAAAGCGTCCCCAGGACCAGTGGAAAGCCCGAGGGCCTTCGGCGCAGTCAGGTTGCCGACAGGCAACCTTTCCCAGGGAAGCGTGTGGGCAACTAATATCTCTCCAATATCTTTCCGCTGGACGGAGAGCAGAGATTTACCGATCAAACAGACACAAAATGCTGTAGGAACCGAGCGGGTCAGGTAGCATGTGTGGAGAGAGATGGACAATCAACGTTTCAGATCGACATCTTCTCTGAAGAACAAAGATGAATAGGGGAGAGAGACAGCAGAAACGAGTGCGGTAAAGGGGTGGATTAAGATGGGAAGGGGTGAGTGAATGGATTTAAACAAGAGGTCACAGAGGCTCTTCTAAACTTTTAGTATCCTGATTTATATTATTGGCCAGTTTGCCCTCATATTTCGTCTTGACCATTCTTATGGCTTTTTTCGTTGCCTTTTGTTGGATTTTAAGAGCATCCCAATAATCCAACATCCCACTCACCTTCGCTACCTTCTATGCCATTTCCTTAGGTTTAACACAATTAATACATGCCTTTTCCAGCTCAAACTGTGAATTAATTTAAAGTCAATCCCATAATTTATTAAAGTTTTTACTGAAAACTGGAACATTATGATCCCCACAAATCCCCCCTCCATTTTCAAAATCATATCCCAAACATCTCCAAGTTTAATATCCCTTCCAATATTATCTCCATATAACCTCCAGTAAATCACCTCCTTCCTCACCACGGCCTTTGCCCTTTTATTGTTAATAATGTAACTCGGAGACTGATGCACCATCAGATAAAAACTCACATTTCTCCCAATTTGTTTCCTGTCCCTTTATAAATCCAAATCCAAACTCATAAAGACAGGAAGGCTGACTGACATTCACATAAACTAATCACCCTCTGAGTTCCCATTTGAGCGACAGGCACTGCAGCCAATTACAGCAGGCGTCAGTGTTAGGTCTGAGCTACGATAGGCTGGAGGAAATCGGCCCATGCTCAGCCCATCCTCTTCCACTCCATCGCCATGGCGGAGATCAGCGAGTCGCTTCTGTCGGTGTCGCCGGCCTCGGCGCCCACAAGGACGGGTGTGATTCTCCTTCGCGCCTCGGTGGGTCTGTTTCGGTGCCGTCTGTGGTGGCTGACGAAACATGCTTTGACAGGGAGCGAGCGAGGACATTGACTGCAACTCCCAGAAGGCCCCACTGATGACGTTGTGGTGTTGTTTCGGGGTAAGGTATCAAAGCAAAATGGAGGAAAATGTAATGCATTACGTTTTCTGTACTTTGTCGTGCCTTCAATAAAAAATTAAATGACAAGAGAGATTCCAGCGAGAAATAGATAGAACATAGAACAATACAGCACAGTACATGCCCTTCGGCCCACAATGAGGCCTTAAACTCTGCCTCCCTAAGCTTAAATTCCTCCATATACCTGTCTAGTAGACTCTTAAACTTCACTCGTGTATCTGCCTCCACCACTGACTCGGGCAGTTCATTCCACGCACCAACCACTCTCTGAGTATAAAATCTTCCTCTAATATCCCCCTCGAACCCCTCCCCTTACCTTAAAGCCATGTCCTCTTGTATTGAGCAGTGGTGCCCTGGGGAAGAGGGCTGGATGTCCCCTCTATCTATTCCCCTTAATATCTTGTATACCTCTATCATGTGTCCTCTCATCCTCCTTCTTTCCCGAGAGTAAAGCCCGAGCTCCCTTCATATCTGATCATAATGCATACTGTCAAAACCAGACAGAATTCTGGTAAATCTCCTCTGTACCCTTTCCAATGCTTCCACATCCTTCTTATAGTGAGGTGACCAGAACTGGACAGAGTACTCCGAGTATGGCCTAACCAAAGTTTTATAGAGCTGCATCATTACATCACGATTCTTAAACTCTATCCCTCGACTTAGGAAAGCTAACACCCCATAAGCTTTCTTAACTACTCTGTCTACCTGTGAGGCATCTTTCAGGGATCTGTGGACATGTAGCCCCAGATCCCTCTGCTCCTCCACACTTCAAAGTATCCTACCATTTACTTTGTACTCTGCCTTGAAATTTGTCCTTCCAAAGTGTACCACCTCACACTTCTCCAGGTTGAACTCTATCTGCCACTTCTCAGCCCTCTCCTGCATTCCATCAATGTCTCTCTGCAACCTTTGACATTCCTTAGCACTGTCCACAACACCACCAAACTTTGTGTCTTCTGCAAACTTGCCAACCCATCCTTCTACCCCCACATCCAGGTCGTTAATAAAAATCACGAAAAATAGGGATCCCAGAATTGATCCTGGTGGGACACCACTAGTCACAATCCGAATGTACACCGTCCAGCACAACTCTCTGCTTTCTGCAGGCAAGCCAATTCTGAATGCACCTGGTCAAACATCCCTGGATCCCATGCCTTCTGACTTCTGTATAAGCCTGCCGTGTGGAACCTTATCAAATGCATTACTAAAATCCATATAGATTATATCCACTGCACGACCCTCATCTATATGCCAGGTCACCTCCTAAAAGAACTCTATCAGGCTTGTTAGACACAATCTGCCCTTCAGAAAGCCATGCTGACTGTCACTGATCAGACCATGATTCTTTAAATGCCAATAGATCCTATCTTTGTGAATCTTTTCCAACAGCTTTCCCACCACAGATGTAAGGCTCAATGGTCTATAATTATCCGGACTATCCCTAATACCCTTTTTGTACAAGGGGACAACATTTGCCTCCCTCCGGTACCATTCTCGTGGACACTGAGGACATAATGATCCTAGCCAGAGGCTCAGCAATCTATTTCCTCGCTTCGGATGCAGAACTGGGAAGTGGCAGATGGAGTTCAACACAGCTGAAGAAGTTCATTTCTGCAGGTCAAATTCGAACACAGAATATAATATTAATGATAAGACTCTTGGCAGTGTGGAGGGTCAGAGAGATCTTGGGGTCCGTATCCATACGACACTCAAAGCTGCTGTGGAGGTTGGCAGTGTTGTTAGGAAGGCGTCTGGTGTGATGGCCTTCATCAACCGTGGGATTGAGTTCAAGAGCTGTGAGGTGATGTTGAAGCGATATTTCTCCTAACCTGTGCATAAGTAATTGTACCCCAACACGGCAGGGCTGTGGGCTTAGTTGGACCCCACTTGGGAGTCCTGTGTTCAGTTCTGGTGGCCTCACTACAGGAAGGATGTGGATACTATAGAGAGTGTAGAGTAGATTTACAAGGATGTTGCTCTTGGATTGGAGAGCAGCCTTATGAGAATAGATTGAGTGAACTTGGCCTTTCCTTCTTGTAGTGACGGAGGATGAGAGGTGACCTGATTTAGGTGTATAAGATGATGAGAGGCTTTGACCATGTGGATAACCAGAGGCATTTTCCCAGAGACTCTTACATAGGTTCATGGAGCTTAGAAACATAGAGGGTTATACGATCAGGAAATCCGAGGCAGTCTCTAGAGTAGGTTACAACATTGTGGGCTGAAGAGCCTGTAATGTGCTGTAGATTTCTGTGTTCTGTGTCAAAGACAGGCAGAGGGATTAGTTTAAATGGACATGAGGACAGCATGGAAAGGTTGGGCCGAATGGCCTGTGTTAGTGCCGTAAGGGATCGGTTCTGTCCCAGCCATCGACTCTATTCCCCTCAACAGATGCTGCCTGGCTTGACAACGTACTTGAAAAGTTACATTCAGTTCCGCTTAGCATTCTGCACAAAGGATGTTTTGTGCTGGAAGAGTGCAGAGGAGATTCATCATGATTGAGGGGGCTTCTGTTCATAAGTCCATAAGGCATAGGAACAGAATTAGGCCATTCAGCCCATTGAGTCAGCCACCTTTCCATCATGGCTGATCCCAGATCGCACTCAATTCCAGATATCTGACCTCCCGCCGTATCCTTTGATGCCCTGACCGATCAGGAAACGATCAACTTCCGCCTTGAATATACCCACACACTCGGCCTCCGCCGCAGTCTGTGGCAGAGAATTCCACAGATCCAATACACCTTGGCTAATAAAAAAAATAAGCTGCTTACCTCTGTTTGAAAAGGTGGCTCCTCAACTTTGTGGCTGTGCCCCACCACAGGAAATACATTCTCCACATCCACCTTACCCAGTCCTTTCAACATTCGGTAGGTTTCAATGAGATTGGACTGTGTTGATCTACTGGGGGATCTTGGAATCCGAGTTCATAACTCCCAGATAGTGGTTCCATTGTCAGGCAGTTATGTTGCAGTTGTATAAATCTCTAGTTTAATTCCATCTGGAGAATTGCATTCGAAGAGAGGAATAATGCGGAGGTTTTGGATGGTGAGTGGAAGAGGCTTAACAGGATGCTGCCTGAATAAAGAGACACCGGACAATCTCGGGGAATTTTCTCCGGAGTGGCAGAGGCTGAGGGAGATCTGACAGACGTTTACAGGAATGTGAGAGACACAGACAGTGGAGAGCCGGGATTTTTTCTCTAAGGAGGAAATGTCCAATGCCAGAGGGCATGCACTTCAGGAGAAAGGGGGAACACATCCTCATTGGACCTTTTTGCACTATTGAAGTATTTTGTGATTTAGTGCATTTTGTATCTTTTCTCTGCATAGCTGCTGTTGAAAAAAAGAACACAATTAGAAAAGACAATGATTTTAAAAACCTGACTCAGGATGTTTGAAGGAGATTTGTGTTTCAAGTTTCATTTTTCATTCCCAACGTGGTGGGTGTCTGGAGTGAATGTCAGGGGTGGTGGAGACAGATGTGAAAGAGGCTATTAGATACCACGTGAATGTGAGGAGAATGGAGGGATGTGTTCCTTGTTTAGGCAGAATGGATTGGTTTAGTAAGGCATTAAGTGACCAGGTCAATTGGTTCAGAACAACACAGTGAGCAGAAGGGCCTGTTCAAGGACAAGTACAGCAAGCAGAGCAGGTAAACTGGATAAAGTGATCCCACTCAGAGAACAGACTGTGACGTCAGTGGATATATGTCGTCATCACAATTCTCTCATGAAAGACACCTCACTGCTTGATAAAATGAAGTTTGTGATGTTTATGACTAATGTGGTGAATTGTACTGCTAAGGCATCTCACCCTACTGAGGAAATTAAAATTGTTGTGAAAGCTGCAGAAAGGTATCTTGGTGTAACTGGTGCTTTGTGGGAAGCTGTAAATGATGCTCTGATTTGTGGGGGTTTCTGCATCCCAGTCTACTTGTGAAGATATGTAATGGGATTGAAATATTGAAGTGAAATGCAAGAAGCCTAATTTTACATGGTCAACACTTTAAGCAGTTTATTTCTGATTTGTCAGATTCTTCCGATTATATCTGTTCAGGAAACATGCACATTTTAATTTTTATTCCTGTGCAGGATTATTTTGTCGTTTGGCTTGACAGGTTAGTTTGTTTTTAGTTTTCGTTGCCTGGGTTCTTACCATGCTTGAAATATGTGCTTGTTGGGTTATGCAAAACATCCCACTGTCGTGTTCTTGGTAACCCCACCTTGTTTCTGTCAATGCCTTTATTTGATTATAGAATACACGATTTAATGAAGTCTGAGAATTTGTTGGTTCAGTGTACATTAAGGAAATTATTGCCAAAGTTTAACCATTTTCCAGAGGATCAAAATATAATTTCACTGGGATTGTTGATGTTGCTGTCTTATGCGTGAATTATTGGTAACGATAAAGAAACGATCTACAAGCTATTTATCAGGATTTACAACAGAATCGCTTGTCATCAATTTGTGCTTACAGTGGGTGAGGAATTTTTTCCATGCAAAGTTGTAATTTGTTCAGATTCCCTTTCGGTTTTCAAGAGTCTTAAAACAGGTCATTCTCGCAGTAGGTCAGATTTACTGCTGGAAACTCATCAAACATTGTTTCATATTCAAAGGACTGGATTTGCGGTGTGCATTGATTTCGGGTGCATGAAGACACGGTGAGCAGTCGGGTCCTGAGGAGTCGGTAGAAGAGAGGGATCTGGGAACACAGATACATAATGACTTGGAAGTGGCGTCACAGGTAGATAGAGTCGAAATGAGAGCTTTTGGCACATTGGACTTCATAAATCAAAGTACTGACTACAGGAGATGAGATGTTATGTTGAAGTTGTATAAGACGTTGGTCAGGCCTAATCTGGAGTATTGTGTGTAGTTTTTGTTACCGGCCTGAAGGAAAATTATCAACAAAATACAAAGAGTGCAGAGAAATTTACAATACGTTTGCTGGGACTTGAGGACTTGAGCTTTAGTAAAAGGTAAGGACTTTATTGCCTTTAGTTTTGGAAAATGAAGGGGGATTTTGCAGATTTATATAACGTTATGAGTGTTGTTCACAGGGTAAATGGAGGCAGGATTTTTCCTCTGAGGTTGGGTGAGATGGGAACTGGAAGTTGCAGTTTAAGGGTGAAAGGTGAAATATTTAAGAGGAACCTGAGTGGGATCTCCTTAACTCAGAGGGTGGTGAGGATGAGGAACAGCTGCCAGTAGAAGTTATGGATTTCATTGTAGAAAAGTTTGGATCAGGGGTATTGAGTGCGATGGTCCAGCTGCGGTTATGGGACTCGGCAAAATAATAATTCGGTACGGACTAAGTGGGAAAAAGTGTTTGTTTGTTTGTAAAAGTGCTCTCTGACTCCATTTAAAGTGTCGATGAAGGGGAATTGGTGGGGGCTGTTGTCGGGAAGCAAACGATGTGCTTTCAGGATTTCCTGCTGGGGACAGAAGTAAATTGATACTGGACATCCATGGTCAAAGTGTGGCAATCAGAGCCAGGGATTGTAAAGTTGTAAAATATCTTTTTCCTCCTCTTTGGCTCAAACTCTCCCCACTTTCCTACCCCCATTTTCACCCCTTCCCACTTTTGCCACCTCTGCTTCCCCATTTCCTCACTGTCTCTTTCTCTCCATCTCTTGTCTCCCACTCCCTCATTCTCTCTTCCTCCTCCCACCTCACCTATTTCCCTCTCTTCCACACACACTCTCTCTCTCCTCTCTTCATCTGTTCCCTTCCCCACTGACACACCCTTGTTCTCAGCACATTCCTCCTTACCCTACCCACTCAGTCACTCACTCCCCTTCTTCTCCCCTTATAATCTCTTTCACCCTTTCTACCGAGCGCTTCCCCTACCTCTCACCCTCACCCCAATTCCTCCTTTACTGCAGCTCGTTTTCCCGAGCACCCACCCGTCCCCACGTCCCCCACCCCGCACTGTGATGGCGATTGACTCGCACAGTGAATTGTCTGATGTTGTGCAATTCTTCGTTGTTTGGACAGTGACAATGTTTTCTCAGAAGACGAAGGGGTGTGGTTTCCGGGGGAGGCCAGTTTGTTCCCTTTTTGTGTGCTACAGAAGAGGCGGGGGAGGGGAGTGTGGAGGAGAGAGAGAGAGAGAGAGAGAGAGAGAGAGAGAGAGAGAGAGAGAGAGAGACTAAATATATATAGCCTCAATCTCTTTCTCCCTGTCCTCCTCTCTTCATCCATTCTCAGCCACACTGCCCCACTGTTTCCTCCACACATTCCTCCGTAATCTTCCCCCTTTTCTGTCGCCTGTATCCTCACCACCCCACCCCCGTCCCCGTCCCCATATCCCCCACCCTGCACTGTGATGACGGTTGACTTACACAGTGAATTATAGATGTTGTGTAATTCTTCGTTGTTCGGAAAGCAGCAATGTTCTCTCAGAAGACGAAGGGGTGTGGTTTCCGGGAGAGGCCAGTTTGTTCCCTTTTTGTGTGCTACAGAAGAGGCGGGGGAGGGGAGAGTGGAGGAGAGAGAGAGAGAGACTAAATATATATAGCCTCAATCTCTTTCTCCCTGTCCTCCTCTCTTCATCCATTCTCAGCCACACTGCCCCACTGTTTCCTCCACACATTCCTCCGTAATCTTCCCCCTTTTCTGTTACCCGTTTCCCCGCCACACACCCATCCGCACATCCCCCAACCCGCACTGTGATGACGGTTGACTCGCACAGTGAATTATAGATGTTGTGTAATTCTTCGTTGTTCGGAAAGCAGCAATGTTCTCTCAGAAGACGAAGGGCTGTGGTTTCCGGGAGAGGCCAGTTTGTTCCCTTTTTGTGTGCTACAGAAGAGGCGGGGGAGGGGAGTGTGGAGGAGAGAGGGAGAGACTAAATATATATAGCCTCAATCTCTTTCTCCCTGTCCCCCTCTCTTCATCCATTCTCATCCACACTGCCCCACTCTTTCCTCCACATATTCCTCCGTAATCTTCCCCCTTTTCTGTCGCCTGTATCCTCACCACCCCACCCCCGTCCCCGTCCCCATATCCCCCACCCTGCACTGTGATGACGGTTGACTTACACAGTGAATTATAGATGTTGTGTAATTCTTCGTTGTTCGGAAAGCAGCAATGTTCTCTCAGAAGACGAAGGGGTGTGGTTTCCGGGAGAGGCCAGTTTGTTCCCTTTTTGTGTGCTACAGAAGAGGCGGGGGAGGGGAGAGTGGAGGAGAGAGAGAGAGAGACTAAATATATATAGCCTCAATCTCTTTCTCCCTGTCCTCCTCTCTTCATCCATTCTCAGCCACACTGCCCCACTGTTTCCTCCACACATTCCTCCGTAATCTTCCCCCTTTTCTGTTACCCGTTTCCCCGCCACACACCCATCCGCACATCCCCCAACCCGCACTGTGATGACGGTTGACTCGCACAGTGAATTATAGATGTTGTGTAATTCTTCGTTGTTCGGAAAGCAGCAATGTTCTCTCAGAAGACGAAGGGCTGTGGTTTCCGGGAGAGGCCAGTTTGTTCCCTTTTTGTGTGCTACAGAAGAGGCGGGGGAGGGGAGTGTGGAGGAGAGAGGGAGAGACTAAATATATATAGCCTCAATCTCTTTCTCCCTGTCCCCCTCTCTTCATCCATTCTCATCCACACTGCCCCACTCTTTCCTCCACATATTCCTCCGTAATCTTCCCCCTTTTCTGTCGCCTGTTTCCTCACCACCCCCCCCCCCCCCCCGTCCCCACATCCCCCACCCCGCACTGTGATGATGGTTGACTTACACAGTGAATTATAGATGTTGTGTAATTCTTCATTGTTTGGAAAGCAGCAATGTTCTCTCAGAAGGCGAAGGGGTGTGGTTTCCGGGAGTGGCCAGTTTGTTCCCTTTTTATGTGCTACAAAATAGGCGGGGGGGGGGGGGGAGGGAATGAGGAGTAGACGGGATAGCCGTGTGTTCTCAGTAGCTACGCCGTCACGACAAAGACGAGCGCCGTCTGCGAACTGGTCTCTGACACAAACACACACAGACGCACAAAGAGACGGACAGGCACATACACGGACACATATGAACACACAGAGATTCAGACATACAGAAATACTTTAAAAATGAATGCAGTATGCATTTTCAACGTTTTAAGATGGAGGCAGCTATTTTGTGAACTGTTTGAAATGATTCTTGCTCTGGGATAATCTGGTGTGCTTGTGGGGATGTCAGCGGGTTTGGGGGTTCACATGGACATGGGTCTGCACGTTGATTTGCAAATGTACGAAGGTTTCAGGGCATGTTGGTGAATATGGATTTTGGAGTGTCGGTGAATTCGGGGGTGCACACTGCTCTGGGCATTTGAGGGTGTACGGGGATTTGGGAGTATTTAGGGCTGTGCACAGATTTGGGAGTCTCAGCGGATTTGGGGTTGCACACGGATTTGGGGAATCCTTCGATTTAGGGGTGTAATGAATCTTAAGGCCTTATCATTTATAGAAACTTCAAGAACAAATGCACTTTGAAATTTCAACTTTGTTCTTGCCATTAGGTTTGAGGTGGAGGCAGCTGTTTTGAGAAGTGTTTGAAATCATTCTTGCTCTATGATCATCTAATGTGCATGTGGGAAGTCAGCGATTTTCGGGTGCGCACAGATATGTGTATGTGCGTGGATTTCGGGGTGCCGGCAGGTTTGGGATCAGCATGGATTTGTCGATGCACACTGATTGGGGGGGGGACCCTGAGTTGGGGTTTGCGGAAGTGCACAGATGTGGCAGTGCAGACAGATTTGCAGATATGGGAATCCCGTTGGATTTTGATGTGTTTTGAATCTCGAGGTTGTTTCATTGGCATATTGTTTAATAATAAATGCAACCTTAACTTCGACCTCTGTTCTTGCCATTTTTTTTAAGTTGGAGGCAGATATTTTGAGAACCGGTTGAAATGAATGCTCTGGGTGCATCTAATGTGCATGTGGGAGAGTCTGTTAATTTGGAGCTGTGACGAGTCTCAAAGCAGATTTATAGTGGCAGCATATTCAATTGATCAGACACCTTTGTTGGGACAGACCACATATGGTCTAAATATTAACTCATTAATGTAATCACAATCTCTCACCGTGGGCATTGCGCCGGTCAGACGTTATCAGGTGATGAGCCGGTGAAATATCCGGTCACCTCGGGGCTTCAGTTCATTAATAAAGCCGCGTCCTGAGCACACGGCAGAGGCGGCCACAGTGTCTCCGCTCCAGGCTCCAGCTCCTCACATTCACCGCCTCATCTCCCAGGTGTTTCCAAGGTGAGGACATGTTCGGCACAGCAACCTCCTGTTTTGTGCCGGAGGTTTCTATGTTTATTCCCGGGCGGATTGTCCCACCGACCGGCAGTTGCGGGAGGATACGAGTGTGTGTGTGTGGGACGCGGCAGAGCACCAGCCTGGAAACTCGGTACCTCATTGGATCTGTCAAATGGCAGTCACAGAATTACTCGTGAATACCGCTCGACCATTGGCCTGCAAATATGCTCATCAATTCCCGTTCCCGCCCACCGAACGCGCAGCCCGACGTTCCCAAAATGTGGCAGAGATCAAGTCGACACGTACAAACAAGATGGAGGAACTCAGCAAGTCGGGAAGCAACATTTCAGTGCGAGACCCTTCGTCAGGACCACTTTGATGACGACGGTCTAGCCGGATGCTGGTTGGCTAATCCATTGTCAATCACCAGTCTCCGCCTTCTCTTTGAATAATTGGCTGACGTGGAGAACGAGTGCGGGGTTTGTATAAACAACGGCGGACACTCCAATTTAAAGCTGCATTCCGGACACGAACTGGACTGGAGTGTGGTGTAGAGAATTGGGACAGAAAACCCTCACTGCTTCCTTTTTCAAATGAAACCTAAGTTACCCCCCGAAAAGTCCTATAGATTGTACGTAACAAAACACGATAGAGTGAGTTAAATTAAAATTATTGACATTTTTAAAATGAAATCTACATACCCAGAATGATGCTTCCCAACACGAACAAAGGCATACAGTAATTAAGCATAGTGTGTCAAATTCTAAGGCGTGTCAATGTAATTCCTTACCTTCTTGTGTCATCCACAAACTTCCATAAACAAGTATGTATTCTGTAAAGGTGTCTCCATTGATGCCCTTTATCCCACCAATCTTGATTTAATTATTAATCCAACAACCCCTCAATTTCTGATGTGCTATTTGGAATTTTAACAGCTTTTGTTACTGATCCGCAGTGTGCAGGGACCCATAAGAAGTGGAAATATAAACCAATACTCTGCGTATGAAATAATGTTTGAGTAGATTTCAACAGTAAATCTGTCCTACTGCAAGAACTACCTGTTTTAAGACTCATCAAAACCGAACAGGCATCTGAACAAATGGCAACTTTACATGAACAAAAGCCTAAAATGATGGAAACAAATTCTACTATGTATACTGATAAATGGTTGGTAAATTGTTTCTTTATCGTTACTTGTAATTCATGAACAAAAAACGGCCACACCATCATCCCGGTTAAGTTATCTTTTGATTCTTCTGCAGCAATGTTTAACATATGATAATAATTTTCCACAATATACTGACGAACTAAGATTGTCAAGCAGAACCTTATCCTGAGCCCTCATTAAGTTGTGTATCCTAAAATAAACTAAAAGCTTGAGAAAAAGTATGTGGGGTTACCAAGAACGCGACAGTGGGACACATTGCATAATCCAACAAATCCATATTCCCAGCGTGATTAGAACACAGTCCCTGGACAACAAGCTGTGTGAACTGATAGCCAGAATCTCTCACCTGCGGGAAACAAAATAAAGTAACGTTTTGTGCTTTGTGGATCCCTGGTTGACGGAGGAGACACTGGACCACGCCATCGAACCCTCTGGGTTCTCCCTGTTCCCTGCGGACATCGAGAATGTTGTTCTCCAGAAATCGGTCAATCTTGTTTCTTTATCGTTACCTGTAATCTGGGCACAAAAACAGCCACACCAACAGTCCAGTTAAATTATATTTTGATCCTTCTGTAAAATGGTTAACATATCACAATAAATTTCCTTAATATACCAATGAACTAACAGATTCTCAGGCATAACAAAATCCTGAGACTTTATTAAATCGTGTGCCCCAAAATCAATAAAGGCATTAAAAAAAACAAGTTGGGGTTACCGGGAATGCCACAGTGGAACATATTGCATAATTCAACGAACCCACATTCCCAGTGTAAGAAGAACCCAAGCACCCAAAACTATAACACTCTTCTTGTGATGTTCCCAACAGCCCTCCGACACACCTCTAACAGGATGATCATTTCTTTGCTCCTTCAAATTAATCCAGTACATTAACATTAAAGTCAATCTCCGCAAAATCAATCAGTAAACCGGAAACAGGAGACGGCCTTACTGCACCACAACAGAATCTTAAAGCCTGTGCTTGTATCACAGCCAAACATTTGAAAGTTGGAGATGAAGCTGATCCATGAGCCACAGAATCAAGACATGATATAATGAAACAGATGTAAATGGTCAGCAGAGATTTTCATGTCGCTCCCGAAGAATATCCACAGAGACACCGAGAATATTTATTGCTCTTTCATATTTATCAATTAGTTTATGATACGGTGCTTCCATGTCAGCTCATTGTGCATCCACCTGCCACTTCTCACCACTGACACGTCTTCTATTAATCCTGTTTATAAATCACTCGACTTTATTTTTTTGCCACTGAGAGCTTGTCCATCGATTAGCCAACTAATTAATTGCTAATGGCATCCTATATACAGTTAAATTGACATTTCTAACTCCAATCCTTAAAACTCCATCATCTAAGTAGTGATTTCCCCACCCCTGTACCTATCTTAGAGAAAATAGTATTAATTATAATAAGAAATAATAAATACTGTCTTGTGGGATCCCAATCTCTATCTCAGAAACCCGTGTATAACTTGCCCACCGGCACCTGCACAAGGCGTCTAAATAAAAAAAAAAGCTCATAAAACTTCACAGTCTTTAACTATGATCAAAAGGCCTGTGTAACAGCTAAGAAACCGGCGTATAAGTAATGAAACAGGGATTTCAGCTCATCATTATATCCCAGTTATTTGCCTTCTCCAATTCAGCGTTTGGTCTATTGCCTTCTCTGCCTTGGTGATTCAAATGCTCAAAGAGATGGTCTTTAAATACCTGCCTGCAACATGTCCTCCGTCATTATGTTCCTGATGGTAACCTTCTGAGGCAATTATTCCTCAGATCCCCTCTAAACCTCACACTCTTCTTCTTAAAACTCTCCTTGTTATTCAGGCCTCTGTCTGGAATCACAGAATACCAATGAACAGCAAGTGTGGTTCCTTCCAGATGGTCCATGCCCACTTGAGTTCACGCCATTTGCCTGCGTTTAGCCCATAACCCTGTGATCAGGTACTATCCATTAGCCTGTAAAGATATCCTTTAAACCCTCTAGCTGCACTGAACCATACCACTTTCTATAGTCGCTCCTTCCACATCCCCATCATTGTCTGTGGATAAAATGTCCCCTTTTAGTCTTTCTTCTCTTACGTAAAATCTATCCCCTTGAGTTTTACAACCGTCCCCTGGTGCTTGAAAAGGCGGTCTCCATTTATATTATCGATGCACCTCATGATCCTTGTCTTCTTTAAGATCACCTCTCAACGTTGGATGCTCCAGGAGAACATTGTTCCCACCAATGCGGTCTCTCCTTGTACCTCAGCCCATCCCATACATTCTGATGAATCTCCAGAGCAATTAAACATCTTCGGTAGTGTGATACCAGAAGTATACACTTTTCAAGCTTTTCAAACAATTAATGTTTCAGTAAGTCCTTCCAAGAGTTCTGTTCAGTACTTTCCAGATATCGACAGGTATCCCACTGGATGTCTTCATTCTATTTACCTGTCTCGACACCTTTAGGTACCGCTGTACCTCTGCGTCAATGCTACGCCTTCTGTAAGATATTCAGAAGGCGCAGGGTAGCTATGTCCCGAAGAAGAAGTATTTTAAAGGGAGGATGAGGCAAAACAAAAGAAGGGGCATAGAATATAGCAACTATTTGTAGAAAGCTCGAGGAATGGAAAGCTTTTATAACTCGACAGTATCGACGTTCAGAAGTTCAAAGTACACTTATTATCAATGTATATATACTGCATACAACCTTGAGACTCGTCTCCATACAGGCAGCCACAAAACAAAGAAATCACATAGAACTTATTAAAGAAAGAAGACCGTCAAACACCCGATGTGCAGAAAAAAGAAACAGATCTTGTAGACAACAAAAGTCAGCACATAACATATTGAACTGAAGTTCTCGATAGTGAGTTAAAAGCCACCGAACCAGGCATCACTGTAGCCGATTCAGGAGCCCGTTTATTGCAGACCAGCGCAGAGACAAGTAAACCCCGCAGTGCTGTGATCTGAACTTACCTGTCCTGTCCTCCAGCCCCCACACCCTGACATTTTCAGTCTGCCCTCGTACTTCAACCTCCTGAATCCCAGGTCATTCCACGCCTCTGGTTCTGGCCCTGCCGCGTCATGACGCTCTCCCCCATCTCAATGCGGAATGCAAAGAAAACAGAGCAGTGAGAACAGAGACGATGATATAATATCAGGGTAATCTAGGCAGTAACATGAAAGAGGAAACCAGAAATCCCTTTTTTCAGATATTCCTCACAAAACGTACAAGAGAGGTAAAGTGGATACCAGACAACTGTAAAATGATGCTGGAGAGGGAGCAAAGCTGAACAAAAAATAGCAGATCAAGTCAATGTTATTTTGCGTTAGTCTTCAACATGGAAGACAGCAGCAGAACACATGAACACCGGAATATCAGACAATAGAGATGTGTGATTATTTCTCCCTCCCTCCTTTCTTAAAAAGTGGGATAACATTAGCCATTCTCCAATGCTCAGGAACTGATCCTGAATCTAAGGAACATTGGAAAATGATTACAAATGCATCCGCAATTTCCAGGGCCACCTCCTTTAGTACCCTAGGATGCAGACCATCTGGACCTGGGGATTTGTCAGCCTTCAGTCCCATCAGTCTACTCATCACCGTTACCTTCCTAATGTCAATCTGTTTCATTTCCTCAGTTACTCTATGTCCTTGGCCCATCCATACATCTGGGAGATTGCTTGTGTCTTCCTTAGTAAAGACAGATCTAAAGTACTTATTAAATTCATCTACTATTTCTCTGTTTCCCATAACAATTTCACCCAATTCATTCTTCAAGGGCCCAACATTGTTCATAACTATCTTCTTTCTCTTCACATACCTAAAAAAGCTTTTGCTATCCTCCTTTATATTCATGGCTAGCTTGTGTTCGTACCTCATTTTTTCTCCCCGTATTGCCTTTTTAGTTAAGTTCTGTTGTTCATTAAAAAGGTCCCAATCATCTGTCCTCCCACTCACCTTAGCTCTGTCATACTTCCTTTTTTAATGCTATGCAATCTCTGACGTCCATTGTCAAGCACTGTGGCCCCTTTCCCCCCTTTGAATCTTTCCTTCTCCGGGGGATGAACTGATTTTGCACCTTGTGCATTATTCCCAAGAATACCTGCCATTGCTGCTCCACTGTCTTTTCTGCTAGGATATCCGTGCAGTTAACTTTGGCCAGCTCCTCCCTCATGTCTCCATAGTCTTCTTTGTTCAACTGCAACACAGACACTTGCAAGCTGCCCTTATCGTTCTCAAATTAAAAACTTATATTATGGTCACTACCTCCTCATGGCTCCTTTACTTCAAGATCGCTTCTCAAATCCTGTTCATTACATAACACTAAATCCAGAATAGCCTTGTCCCTGGTCGGCTCTCGTACAAGCTGTTCCAAGAATGCATCCTATAGGCACTGTACAAACTCCCTATCCTGGGGTTCAGCACCAACCTGATTCTACCAGTTCACCTGCATCTTGAAATCCCCCATAACTACTGCGACATTACCTTTGCCACATGCCAATGTTAACTCCCTATTCAACTTGCACCCAATATCCATGCTACTGTTTGGTGGACTGTAGACAACACCCATTAGGGTCCTTTTGCCCTTACTTTTCCTCAGTTCTATCCACACAGACTCCACTTCTCCTGATTCTATGTCCCCCCTTGCAAAGGACTGAATCTCATTCCTCACCAACAGGGCCACCCCACCCCCTCCGCCCACATTTCTGTCCCTACGACAGCACGTATACCCTTGTACATTCATTTCCCAGGTCTGATCTCCCTGCAGCCATGTCTCCGTTATTCCAACAACATCATAGTTACCCATTCGCACCTGGGCTTCAAGCTCATCCGCCTTATTTCTGACACTTTATGCATTCAGATATAGAATTTTTACCCCATTTCTCCTCTCTCAGTTTGAATCGCTGCCTATTGTGTTTAACCCAGCTCCCCGAACTCCCATCGGGCTATACGCCGCTAGAATTTTGTTGTCCTTCCTAAATTTACTTATTCTTTCTGCACATTTAACTCCATGTTCCGTTAGACCATCCCTCTGTACATGTGTCCTCCTTAACACTTATTCCGCCTCACCTTTCTCTACTATTCACTTAATATTCCGGAACCGTGTAGTCCCCACCTGTCCTTTATTCTTCATCTCGCTATCCTGTCTCACATTCTGGATCCCCGCCACCTGCAAATTTAGTTTAACCCCCCCCCCCCCAAGAAGCACTAGCAAACTTCCCTGCAAGAATGTTAGTACCGCTCCAGTTCAGGTGTAAACCTTCCCTTCGGAACTGATCCCGCCTTCCCTGGAACAAAGCCCAATTATCATAAAAACCTGAAGCCCTCCCTCCTGCACCATCCTTTCAGTAACGTATTCATCTGTATAATCCTTCTGTTCCTTGCCTCACTCGCACGTGGCACAGGTAGCAATCCTGAGATTGTTACCCTGGAGGCCATGCTCTTCAGCTTCGCACCTAACTCCCGGAACTCCCTACGCAGTTGTATTAGTTATATTAATCATTGTTACTTCAATAATAAATGCAGTTTGGAATGAAATTACTTCTTGCTGTTAACTCAAGCGGACGCAGCCGTTCTGTGAACTATTTGAAATGATACTTGCTCTGGGATAATCCAATGTGCATGTGGGGGTGTCTGCTGAGTTGGAGCCGTACCGATTCTCAAGATTGTCTCATTTGTTCATATATTGATCATGAAATTAATTTGAATTTTTACCTCTGCTTTTTTTTAATGGTTCAGGCAGCCATTTTGTGAAGTGTTTGAAATCAGAGTTCCAGAGCATGCGCAGTTTGCGGACACAGATGCGAAGGGACCGAAACAAGGTTATAAAGTGATCTCGAAGTCTACGGACAAATGTTCATTCAGGCAGGGTCAGGCGGAGACAATGGGTTACCCACACATAGCGTCAGAAGCACAGTAACACATAACCACACAAAGTGTGGTGATCAGAGCCAGGGATTTTAATGTTGTTGAGGAGCAAACAGACACGGACACCCACATTCACACAGGTAGATAGACACACACACACACACACACACACACACACACGCACTCACGCACGCACACACACACACACACACACACACACACACACACACGCACTCACGCACGCACACACACACACACACACACACACACACACACACACACACACACACACACACACACACGCACGCACGCACACACACACACACACACACACGCACTCACGCACGCACACACACACACACACACACACACACACACACACACACACACACACACTCACACACACACACTCACACACAACTACACTGTCTTCACCGTCCAGAGAACATGGAAAAGAAACATAGAAAACCCTAGAGCACAATACAGGCACTTCGGACCACAAAGCTGTGCCGAACATGTCCTTATCAAAGAAACTACCTAGGGATACACATAGTCCTCTATTCTTCTAAGCTCTATGACGCAAGCAGAACAATTTTATGAGACCCTATCGTTTCCGCCTCCACCACCGTCGCCGGTAACCTATTCCACTCTCTCACCACTCTCTGCGTAAAACAACCTATCTAAATATTAAATCTTTAATTTAATCACATTCTGTCACCGCGGGGATTTCACGTGTCTGACGTAAATGGTTTGTAAATAATTACAACATGTTTATTTCTAAATCTGTCGAAATCTGTCCCTGTGGAGTCGCTAAATGGTTTTAAAAACCCCAGGCAAGTGCTGCCTCGACATGTCATTCCGAGAGATCACCTGTGGCACAGACGGATTACTGGGCAGATACAATGTCCTCAATTGTCCATAGGTACCTGAGTGTGCAGAAAATACTGTTCGTGTTGATTGCCGTCATTGGAGTTCCTGGTGAGTGAGCAGAGCAATTCATGTTCGGTATCTCTGAGTGTTTACTGGTGTGATGCTGTTTCTGATCATTTAACAAGCTTTTAACGATGATCATTGAGTACACCTCCGTCAGAGGTGTCTATCCTGTCAGTTCAACATTTTGATATTTTATATTTAACGACAAGCGGAACTAAACCGCTGCCTCTCCTCTCATTCACGGTACCGACTCGAACGTTGTTCCTGCCTTTAACGGGACGTTGTACAGAGTTTCTCCAGTGCTGGGGACAAGCAGCTCTCCGGGAGGGTGTGACGGGGAGGATATCAGTGGAGCCTTTTCCAGAGCAGTCCCATTGCTGGGTCCAGGCAGCTCCATAGAAAGGTGTGACAGGGTGGGTTTAAATGGAATTTTTCCCAGTGCTGGGGGCAGCACCTTCCAGGGAAGTTGTACCTCGGAGGGTTTTACATGGTGCAGTTCCCAGTTCCTGAGTTATTGATCAGAGAGAACCCCTGGTCATGTGTTTTACGTCTCGTTACGAAGTCTGTCATAGTCCGATCCTACTGTCTGTTGGTCAGTGATTGGGTCTGATCACCTGAACCAGTGTTCACGGATCTGCTAACGTGTGATATCGAACTGAACTGTGCTGTAAAATTAATCCATTAACTCAGCCTCAGGTTACTAGCTTGTTTCTGCTTTCCCTCTGAGACCCGTCGGGAATCGGGGCCCCGCTTAGTCCAGACGAAGAATCTCGGTCCGAATACAGCGTCTTAACTCCACATTGAAGAGGGCAAGTTAGAGACAATGTGACCCTTGTCTGATGTTGGATTAGCAACGGTTCACAAACCCTAGCACTCCTGATCTTCAGATGAAAACCGATCCGTTGTAAATTTCCGCAGAATGTGTTCAGTAATGTCCAGTGTCTGTTCTTTCTCTCTCTCGCTCCAGTGAATTTATTGGCGATTGTGATCCTGTCCCGGGGAAAGTGCGGCCTCTCCACCTGCACCACTCGCTACCTGGTGGCCATGGCAGCGGCCGATCTACTGTCCGTTTTTACCGAGATCATTTTTTTAAAATCAGTTGGTATTACCCTTCCGGTGGAGTTTTCTGGACATCACCCCTGTGTGCAGAGTTATCGCGTATTGAGGTTCACAGCCACACAATGTTCTGTCTGGTTCACCGTCACTTTCACTGTTGATCGTTTTGTCGCCATTTGCTGCCAGAAGCTGAAAACGAAATATTGCACCGGGAAAACTGCGGCTGTGGTTCTGACAACAACCGGCGTACTGACCTGTCTAAGAAACGTTCCCCGATACTTCACACGGGAACCCAAGGTGATCATCGACAATGTACCGTGGTTCTGTATGATCAAGGACAATGTTTTCACTGACCCCGGGTGGGTAGTATATAATTGGCTCGATACGGTTTTAACTCCGTTCCTCCCTTTCGTTATGATCCTGCTGCTCAACGCTCTGACAGTCAGACACATTTTAGTGGGCAGTCGGGTCCGTAAGGGGCTGAAGGGTCAGAGCAAAGGGGAGAACCGCAGTGACCCGGAGATGGAGAACAGGAGGAGGTCTGTGGTTTTACTCTTCACCCTCTCCGGCAGCTTTATCCTCCTGTGGATGACACTGGTTGTAAATTTCATGTATTATTATGTCTCAGGAAAAGGATACAATTTCAATGACTCTGAATGGATCTTTACCTACGCCGGTGTTTTGCTGAGGAATTTCAGCTGCTGCACGAACACATTTATTTACGCGGTAACTCAGTCAAAATTTAGGGCACAGGTGATCAGCGCGTTGAAATATCCGGTCACCTCGGTGCTTCAGTTCCTCAATAAAGCGGCGTCCTGATTACAAGCCGGAGGCGGCCGCAGTGTTTCCAGTCCGCGTCCAGCCCCTCACGTTCACCACCTGATTTCCCAGATGTTATTCCCAGGCCGATTATCCCATCGTCCGGCAGCTATGGGATATCAGCATAGTTTGTGTATGGGGTGGGGCAAAGCACCGTCCGGGAGGGTCAGTATCTCATTGGATCGGGAAGATGTCAATCGAAGAACTGCTCCGGAAGGTACAAACCCATTGGTCAGTGGATATTTGGATCTATTTCCATTCCCTTGGACCATCCTCGCAGTCCGACGTTCCACCATGTCGGCTGCGTATAGTACGATGCTATAGGCTATTCCAATATTATCACAGCAGTCTCCGCAGTCCCTTGAACGATTGGCTAACGTGAAGGAATAGGGCGGGATTTGGACAAACGACGGTCGACATTCCCACTTCAAGGCGCTGATGCCGCCACCATCTGGACTGGAGTGTGGTGCGGAGAATTGGGAAATAAAACCCTGGCCGCTTCTATTGTTTTTCCGTTCGAAACGTAATTTACCCCAGAGATCGTACGGAATGAAACACAATATTATGAACTAAATTAAAGTCACTCCCATTACGTCAGAGAGCTTTTAAATAAAGTCTAACAACCCCCGAGGATTGTAATGAAGCCTCCATCTGATTTCTTTCTTTCTGATACGCTTCTCACTGAATTAAAATGTGTTCAACTGTTTCATAATGACAAAACGTACACGGCCCAGAGTGATGTTTACCAACACGACATGAGGTATAGTATTGCTAATTGGAAAACTATTCTTGTTTTCTTCCCTTCTCCCATAAATCCAACACTTTTATGTGTTCTGTAATGGTATTTCCCATTAGACACAGTTGTATCTCCCCTTGTGACCATTATCCCACCAGTCTTTCCATAGGCCCACAATTATTAACACTAAAGCCCATAGGTTCCTAGTTTCCCAGATTTCCTAGGTGGAAGCTCTTTATCGACAGTTGACAGTTGAATAGTTCAACAACCTTTATACCAAAAACAGTCAACCCGTTCATTCCCCTCCGCCCCTCTATGTGCAGAGAGCCTTAGGAATTCGACATATAAACCAATACTTTGAATAGGAAATAATGATGAGTTATTTGATGAGTTTCTAACAATAATTCTCATCTATTACTGAAGTAACCTGTTTTAAGACTCATCAAACCGAAAAGGAATCTGAACGAATTACAAATTTATCTCGGGAAATTTCCTTCACCCATTCTAAGCAGAAAACAGATGGCAACCAATTTTGCCGTATGTTCTGATAAATGGTCGGTAAGTCATTTCTCTATCCTTACCTTTAATTCAGTCAGAGAAAAAGGCTCCACCATCATTCCCAGTTAAATTATCTTTCGATCCGTCTGCAAAAAATGGTTAAAATGATTAACCTGTTTAATGATGATGGTTCACATATCATAATAATTTTCCTGAATATACTGTTGAGCTAACAGAATCTCAACATGACAGCATCCTTAAACATTATTAAACTGTTCAGCCCAAAATCAGCTGAAGTCATTAGTAAAACAGGGTGGGGTTACCGAGAACGCGACAGGGGGACAGATTGCATGAACCAACAAACCCATATTTCGAGCGTGATAAGAGCTCAGCCACCCAAAACCAAAAACACTCTCCGTGACGTCACCACAGTCCACCAACATGCCTTTAACAGGATTATCTTTTCCTTGCCCCATCAAATTAATCCATGTTAACATCAAGTTCAGCGGCCGCAGTTGTCAAGGTGATTGTACAATTTCAAGCAGTGAGGCCTGATAGGACACGAATCTACTGCACCACAACACCATTTCAAAGCCCGTGTTCTCAATCACACAGAAGCATTTTAAAGTAGAAGATGAAGCTGATCCATAATCAAGAAGAGATCCAATTAAACAAATATAAATGATCAAAAAAGATGTTCCTGTAGCACCCCAAGAATACAAACATAGATACCGGAGAATATTTAATGCTCCTTTACATTTATCAATTATTTTACTAATATGGTGCCTCCGTGTCTCAGCACAGACTCGTATCCGAGAGTTTGATCATGTAATTTCAGATCAATGGCAGGTCCATCAGTCCTGTTTGTAAAACACATAACTTGTGTTTAGCTACTGAAAGCTATTTGCCTATTGTGTAAATATACTAATTGCTAAATGCAGCCTCCGTACAATTAAATTCAAATTTCTACCTCTAATCCAGAAAGCTCCTTCAACTGTACATAGTAATTTAACAATACACTCTCAGCGAAAATAACATTAATCAAAATATTACATAATAAAGTGTTGCAAATACTGCCTTTTGGGATGCCATTCTCGATCCCGTAGAAACTAGAATGTATCTTTCCTACCTTTACTTGCAGAGACCGTCCAAATTAAAATAAACTCAGAAATGATACAATCTCCACTCCTGATGTCAATAATTTAAGCAAAAGTCCTTCCTTCTGTAAACACCATCTGCCTTTTCAATATTAAAAACACCGCTATTACAACTTTATTTAACAGCACTTCAACAGTCTCAGTATCGTCTTCCAAACATAAAACTCTACTTAATGTTATTCTACCCATCCTGAACCCACTCTGATAAAACGATACATCACCTCCCTCTTCCAAAATATAATGCGAGATTAACAAACGTTACATAGGTTTATGTAAATAAGATGTTAACAAGATAGGTCCATAACTAGAAGGATCGGGAGGGGGAGCTATACCGTTTTATGTGCTTAAAATTAAACACCTTAATGCCCCTACACATTGAATGAATTAATTCTACTGCAGATCCCACATACGTTCCATTCACATTCGAAAGAGGGACCTGTGCTGTCGGAGGGGGGAATCAGTGTTTCATCACCCTCCGTCTCTATCCAGTCTCTTTCCGATACGAGTCTTCCAGTCCAGGAAACAAAAGTCGTTAATCCTTACTGCTCCTTTCCAGGTTAATCACGTCCTTCCTGTGGCGCCGACCCGAGATGCACACACTACTCCGGCCGTGATTTCACCAGCATGGGACAGTACCGCAGGGGAACAAGCCGTTCCGCTCACTGCGCTGTTCTGATCCAATTGTACGAGCATTTCATGTTTTACTAATGTTGCAACACACATCTCCTTGAACCATTCTGAGACAGGTTTAAAATTGCATAAGTGAATTGTTCTACAGTAGCAGTGTCGGGAAAAAGTAGAAACATAGACGGAATTACAAACTAAATAAATAGTACATAGACAAGGACTAATGAGGTCGTGTTCCTCTGTTCACCTTAAATGCTCGCCCTCTAGTGTTAGACATTTGCTCCTCAGGCTGTCTACGCTGTTTGTGCCTCTCATATTCCTATAAACCTCGGCCCGCCTCCCTCAGCCTTTACCAAGGTTTCTGCATGTTGCAATGATAAATGGAGAGGCAGATAGTTTAGAGGAAGTAGAGGGGCTCCAGAAAGAGTTAGACAGATTAGAAGAATGGGCAAAGAGTGGCAGATGGAATATGTTGTCAAAACACTATAGTATTGTTAAAATAAATAGAAGGGTAGATGGTCAGAAAATTATAAAAAAAATTATGAGGCGCAATGACAATTAGGAGTCTTTGTGCCAGATTCTATGAAGGTTAATTTGCAGGTTGAGTCGGTGTCAGGAAGGCAAATACGGTAGTAATATTCACTTCGAGAGACCGAGAATATAAACCCGAGGATGTAATATTGAAGCTTCATAAACCGCTGGCGAGGCCTCACTTGGAGTATTCTGATCAGATTTAGACTCTTATCTTGGAAAGGATGGGCTAACATTGGAGAGGGTTCACAAGAGGTTCGCATAAATGATTCCTGGATTGAAAGCCTTGTCATATTAAGAGACAAAGTGGTTCTTCATCTGGTTTAAATCATGTGTAGAATCACGTGAACTTGTGAAGCCCAATGTTGCAAAAGGTCAATTTACGACCAGCTCTAGAGCCCAGCCTACAAACACACACTCACACAGACACACACACACACACACACACACACACACACACAGACACACAGACACACACACACACACACACACTCACACACACACACACACACTCACACACACACACACTCACACACACACACACACACACACTCACACACACACACACACACGCACACACACACTCACACAGACACACACACTCACACACACACACACTCACACACTCACACACACACACACACACACTCACACACACACACACACACACACACTCACACAGACACACAGACACACACACACACACACACACACACACTCACACACTCACACACACACACACTCACACACACACACACTCACACACACACACACACACTCACACACACACACACGCACACACACACTCACACAGACACACACACTCACACACACACACACACTCACACACTCACACACACACACACACACTCACACACACACACACACACACTCACACAGACACACAGACACACACACACACACACACACTCACACACTCACACACACACACACTCACACACACACACACTCACACACACACACACACACACACTCACACACACACACACACACACACACGCACACACACTCACACAGACACACACACTCACACACACACACACTCACACACTCACACACACACACACACTCACACACACACACACACACACACACACTCACACAGACACACACACACACACACACACACACACACACACACACACACACACACACACACACACACACACACAGTCACATCTGCCTCCCCAGGGCTCACTCTGTTCTGTGTTAGTTCAATATTCGGTTGGTTTCAATGTGATTTCATCATCATTTTTCTAAACGTAACGAGTAAAGGCTTAGAGTCATCAAACGCTCCTCATATGTTCACTCTTTTATTCCCCGTTCAACATCCTCAAATGTATTGAGCAGTGTTACCAAATGTAACGTTTAAGAAAGGACGCAGCAGCAATAGATTACACATGGAGTCTGGTTTTGATGTTAAAACCACTGTCTTTATTAGTAACTACTTTAATATAGTAACATAACCAAGCTAAACAAAAGTTCACAATGTTCTGAGTGTATATCTGTAAATATAACTCCCAACTATTGAGCTTGGGGGAATAAGGCTCAGAGGCTTGAGATAGTAAAGTAGGAAAGTTCAGTCATCCACGGAATAAATGATGGGGGAGAGATATTTGCAATGCACGTTGTAATGGACAGAGAAGGCAAGTACCAAGTATTCTACAGGTTCCACGCTGGGAAAACGAGATCACAGCCGCCGTAGATCTTGTCCGTCATCGTTCCAAATCCACATACCAATTATGACCGAAAACGGCCTGTCACAGGAATATCGTCTTCCACACAACATACCTAGGCAAGGGTTAACACGTAAGTGGTCCCACAAGATATCCCAAAATCCACACCTGTGGATTATACGAAGTGGCAATCACACATTCTGGAGCAAACTGGCCTCGGTTGTTCATAGTTCCAAGTCTTGTGAAGACTGTCAGCGTAGCTGTTTTCTCTCTCTCCCTCTCTCTGTGTCTCTGTACTTTAATCTGCACAAACCGGGACAGCCTGTCACTGACGTCACAGTCCCGCCTCACTCAGGCGCTTAGAGCGACAGTCCACAGTAAACGAAACCTGCGGTTTGGTAACAGCAGAGACTCGCCGAGATCTCCCATCTTCAGAAAAAAACCCATCATTCTGCTGTATCCCTTACAAATAATGCAATGTTTTATAATTCCCCGAACCAGCGTACACGCGTCCTTCTGGCGCCCTGAAGGACCAGCCAGCCAACACCAGCCAGGTGTCCAAAGTAGGCGCGCTGTCTCGACAAACACAGAGTGCTGTCTGCCGGCAAGTATCTGACACAGACACACACACAGACGGACAGACACACATGCGGACGTATATAGACACACAGTGATGCAGTCACACATGGATTATTTAATAATTAATACAGTTTGAACTTAGAACATTTTAAGATGGAGGCAGCTATTCTGTGAACTGTTTGAAATGACTCTTGCTCTGGGATAATCTAATGTGTTTGCAGGGATGCAACTGGGTTTGGTAGTGCACATGGAACTGGGGCAGCTAATTGATTTGCTTCTTACCCCAAACCTAATGTGTTTAGTTTTCACCCCGCCTCTCTTTTCTCTCTCTCTCTCTCTCTCTCTCTTTCTCTCTCTCTCTGCCCAACACTCTGCCAGTTCTCCAGCTCCCTCTGGTGCTCCCCTCCCCCTTTCTTTCTCCTTAGGCCTGCCGTCCCATGATCCTTTACCTTCTTCAGCTCTGTATCCTTTTTAACAATCACTTTTCCGGCTCTCAGTTTCACAGGTCTTCTCCTATCCTTTCGCATTTTTCTCACCCCCTCCTACTTTCAAATCTTTTAATATCTTTCCTTTCAGTTAGTCCTGACAAAGGATCTTGGCCCAAAACATCGACAGTGCTTCTCCCTGTAGATGTTGCCTGGCCTGCTGTGTTCCACCAGTATTTTGTGTCTGTTGCTTGAATTTCCTGCATTTACAGATTGCCTCGTGCTAACGCGCTGACTTAATGTTCAGCGTAATCACTGAAGATCCATCGAAATCAATCCCCAGCGATACCCACACAATTGTAGCCCTCAGGTTCGGCCAGCGTTGTGAAACTAGGGAAAGACAGCCTCCGGCCCAGTCAAACTTGAGAAATATCGTTTTTGTGGATGTTGCTTGATGTGTTGTCCGATTCCAAAGTAGTGCTACTAAATAACACAACATGCAATTAAACCATTGCGCTTTAAAATTCTTTATTTGACCATAGGGTCAGTGAAGAAAACCAAATGAAAGAGGGCCCATTGTAATGAAACCGTCTAACGCGCACGTTGGAGCTCACTGTTTTCCCGTCCGTTCGCTCTCCATCGATTTCCCCAGGGCACAGTCGACACCCGACGCCATTCCAAGTCCACTCCGTCCCGCAGTCTATCACCTCCCCAGCCTGGCGTCTTCTCTCCCCATCTTCTGCCGAACACAAGCCCGCGGATCCCTCGCTCTCGGGCAAAACCACTGCCCTCACTGGACGTCACACATTCCATACCCCCGTCATCTCCAATCATAACCCAAGCACTGCTGCTACAGAGAACCCGCTACATTACGAGTGAGACCTTTCCCTGAGCGTTACATAGGTGAAGAGTGAATAATTCCCTCCAGAACTCGGCCCTCACCCTGCCTTGTGTTACTGGCTCCTGGACGTCCCGTCAGATCGCCAGCAGGTAGTAAGACTGTGCTCCCTCACCTTTTCCCGTCTGACCCTCAACACAGGTGCCCATCAGGGCTGTGTCCTGAGTCCCCTCCTTTCTCTCTGTATACCCATGACTGTATCTCCACCTACAGCTCCAATCTGCTAATTAAATTTGACCACGACTCGACATTGTTTGGCCTAATCTCAAATAATAACAATGCAGCCTACAGCGATGAAGTCATCACCCTGACAGAGTGGTGTCAAGAAAACATCCTCTCCCTCAGTGTCGCAAAAACAAATGAGCCGGTTGCGGACTGCAGGAGGAATGCAGACAGGCGAGCCCCGATTTAGATCCATGGATCTGGAGTTGAGAGGGTGAACTGCTTTAAGTTCCTCTTCATAACTTCTCTACCCAGAGGGCAGTTTGAGTGTAGAAAGAGACGTGGTGAATGCAGGTTAAATTGCAACATTTGGTAGAAATTCGGACAGCTACATGGATGTGAAGGGCATTAAACGCTTTAGCTCTGGTACAAGTTAATGGGACTAGACACAAAATAATGGCCATCACGAATCAGAAGATCCAGGGGATCTGTTTACGTGAGTGGGGTTCGATAACTCTCCATCCTATCCCTGAGAATCCTCTCCAGTGACGTCCCTACCCCTGACGTGAGACTCTCCAGTCTATGTTTTCCAGGAATATCAATACCAATTTATTAAACTATGGAATAACATTCATCGTCCCTTTTCAGTGATCTTCCTTTTGTCTGAAGAGAACACAAATATATTGTTTAACTCCCCAGTAATCTCCTCTCCTGACTCTCGCAATAATCTGCGGTATATCCGACCAGGCCCTGAGGAATTATACAACTTACTGATCTCTCAGATGGAAAACACTGCCTCGTTGTTTATATTATGGGAAGCGAGGAAAGCATATTTCAGGGGTAAGATAATGTTATTCTTCTAAAATTAAGAAGGAATATATGGCAGAAATAGATCAATTAGAAAAAGAGTTTACAAAATTAGAAAAAGAATCCCAAAGATATACGACATAAGAAAATCGAAAACAACTTGCCAATAAAAAATTACATTATAATACATTCCAGACGTATCGAACAGAAAAAGTCATAATGAGAACTAAACAGAGATATTACGAATTAAGTGAAAGATCACACAAAATTCTTGCTTGGCAGTTGAAAACAGAACAGTAAAACAATAAATACAATTAGAACAAGTGCAAATAAGATAAACCTTTAGAAATTAATGAAACTTTCAAAATATTTTACTCCGAATTATGTCAATCAGAATCACAAAATGAGATTGCTGAGATAGAAACATTTTTATCACAAATAACTCTTCCAAAATTAAATTCGGAAGAACAGAAAGGACTAGGTATGCCCTTTACATTAATAGAGGTTGAAGAAGCTTTAGGATCACTTCAGAGTAATAAATCCCCAGGAGAAGACTGTTTGTCCGCCTGCATTTTATTAAAAATATTAAAGATTTATTAATTCCTCCTTTTATTGAGTTAATATATCAAATGGAAAGAACGCATGAACTCCCAAAATCTTTCTCGACAGCGATCATAATAGTACTGCCAAAAAAAGAGAGATCCTTTAAAACCAATATCATATAGACCTATCTGTTTGTTGAATACAGATTATAAAAATATAGCAAAATTTTTATCCAATAGAATATCTAAATATTTACCAAAATTGATACATATGGATCAAACAGGCTTTATTAAAATAGACCATCGACGGATAATGTAACTCGGTTACTTAGCATAATTCATCGGTCACAAAAAAGAGAGGAATTGAGTGTGGCAGTTGCTTTGGATGCAGAAAAAGCATTTGATAGATTGGAATAGGATTTTTTATTTAAGGTATTGGAAAAATATGAGTTAGGAAAATCTTTTATAAAATGGATTAAAAACTTAAATATGAGTCCTCAAGCTAAAGTAGTGACAAATGATCAAATTTCAACATCACTTCACTTAATAAGGTCAACTAGACAAGGCTACCTATTTGTGTCGGCGACAGAACCATTAGCTGAAATAATTACAACGGACTTAGATATTGTGGGCTTCTAAGTTAACCAAGAAGAATATAAGATTAATTTATTTGCTGATGATGTTCTGATTTATTTAACAAACCCATTGCGATCGTTGCAAAAATTATCTTTTAGATTGGAAGAATATGGGAAAATATCAGGGTATAAAGTAAACTGGGATAAAAATGAAATTTTACCCCTTACCAAAGGAGATTATAGTCAATGTATACTAGTAACTCAATTTAGATGGCCAACAAATGGTGTAAAATATTTAGGTATATGAGTCGATAATGATATAAAGAATTTATATGAACTAAGTTATTTGCCATTATTGAAAAAAAATATAAGAAAATCTTGATAAATGGATGATGTTACCAATAAAATTATTAGGTAGAGTTAATGCTGTAAAATGAATATATTTCCTAGATTACAATATTTATTCCAAACATTACCAATACAACTGCCTCAGAAGTTTTTTTCAAGAATTGAAGAAATGTGTGAGGACGTTTCTTTGGAAAGGAAAGATGTCAAGAATATCGTTGAAAACATTGATATGTAAATTTGATTTATGAGGGTTACAACTTCCAAATTTTAAGAATTATTACAAAGCAAATCAAATTAGATTTAGTGCATATAATTTTTTTTTATTTTTTTGAAACCGGCATGGATTAGAATAGAACTAGATAAGATAGGACAAAATATACCACAAGATTTTATATATAAATGGGAATCCAAATGGATACGGGAAGAAAACGAATCTCTTATATTAAGACATTTGATTGATTTATGGAATAAGGTAAATATGGATGATGAAATAAAGAAATCCTTACTAGCAAAAAGAACTTTAATTCAAAATAGGCTTATTTCTTTCACAATGGATAATCAACTTTTACAAAACTGGTTTCAAAAAGGGATCAGATATACGGGTGACTGTTTTGAAGGAGGTATATTGATGTCGGCTGATCAATTAAAAATAAATATAAAATATCAAATAAGACTCTTTTCTGCTATTTTCAATTAAAGGCCTTTTTACGAGATATCCTGGGTCAAACAATGTTAATGCCAAAACCTACTGAAATATAAATCTTAATTCAAAAAGTGAAAATTAAAAAATGTACATGTTGTATGCAAAATTTGATTCAAAAATAGACAATTAAACCAAGACATAAATCAAGACAAAAATGGGAAACTAATTTGAATATTAAAATTGATGAAAAAAATTGGTCAAGACCATGTCTTGATAGTATGATAAATACAATAAATCTCCGACTTAGATTAGTACAATATAATTTTTACATAAATCATAAATCAATATAATTGATTTAATTGAAATTTATCTGACCAATGTTTTCGATGTAATCAAGAAATTGGTTTCTTTTTACATTCTACTTGGTCCTGTTCTAAAATTCAACCTTTTTGGATAAATTAAAGACTTTTACTGGAACAAATCATTGGAATACAACTGCCACATAGCCCAATATTATTTTTATTAGGTGATATTGAAGGGATAATACCGAAACCTAAATTGAATAAATATCAGAAATATATATATATAAATTGCATTGGCAGTAGCCAAAAAAGCTATTGCAGTTACTTGGAAATCAGATTCATATTTAACTATGGATCGATGGAATAATGGAATATATAGCTGCATTCCTCTTGAAAAAAATACTTACAATTTAACAAATGAATGTGACATATTTATAGGTCCTTTGAAGATAAAATTATAAGTTATTAGTGGAAAGTAAAAGCTGAAGTTATTTTGAACCCCATGGAGCATGTGGGGATCCTCCGATATCCAGGCAATCTTTCTATCTTTTTTCTTTCTTTCTTTTTTCTTTTTATTTATTTTCTTGTTTTCAGATAGGGGTCTAAGGGGGGAGGGTTAAGAGGAGGGGGTTGGGCCAATATTAATTTTAACTATTCTAATATTCTATTCATTTTATGTAATTCTCTTAAAAATAAATAAATAAATGAATAAATGACGAGATTTCAGAGTAAGTTTATTATCAAAGTATATTATCGTTACGATATACAACCCTGAGATTAATTTTAGAGGGCAAAGTCAAGAAATCTACAGAATAGTAACTATAACAGGATCAATGAGAGATCAACCAGAGTACAAAAGACTGCAAACTGTGCAAATGGAAATATAAATAAATAGCAATATATAACGAGAACATGAGATAATGAGATATAGAGTGCCAGAAAGTGAGATAATTGGTTCTGGGAATATTTCAATGATGGGTCAAGTGTAGTTGAGTGCAGTGATCCCTTATTATTCAAGACCCTGATGTGTTGGAAGGGTAGTAACACTTCCTGAACCTTGTGGTCCATGTCCTGATACCCTTGTGCCTTCTATCTGCTGATATCAGCATGACCTGGGTGGTGGGGATCTCCATTGCTCGATGCTGTTTCCCTACGACAGCATTTCATGTAGATGTGCTCAGTGGTTGGGAGGGCTTTACCCGTGATGCACTGGGCCGTATCTGCAGTGGAGGTTCTCGAAAATGGTTCCAGCTTTGAAAGGCTTGTCATATAAAGAATGTTTGCTGGCTCTGGGTCTGTATACGTTGCATTTCAGACTAACGAGGGGTGTCCTCATTGAAACCTGTCTAATAGCGAAATGTTTTGATAGAGTGGATGCAGAGGGGATCTTCTGTGCTGGGGAACTGCAGGGGAGATTCAGAAGAGTTGTTGCGGATCCCAGCTCATAACTCCGTGAAAGTGGCTGCACAGGGTGACAGAAGGGATCTCGTGCCTGTTTGTCTTTAGTACTCGAGGCACTGAGATACAGTGTCTGGTGGTTATGTTGTACTTTTATAAACCTTCAGTTTTGTCATACTGAAGTATTGCAGTTCTGTTAGACGGAAACTGTGGAGGTTCTGGGCGGGGCGTAGAAGAGGTTTACCAGGATGCTTCCCGGATGAGGAGAGTTTGAACAATTTAGGGATATTTGCTCTAGAGCGGTTGAGGTCGATGGAGCTCTGGCAGAAATTCATCGGAATAATCTGAACCACCGGTACTTTTAGCTAAGGAGGATATGTCTAATTCTAGAGAGCGTGCACAGCAGAAAGGAGAAACACCACTTAATTAAAACACTACCACATTTCAGGAGAAAGAGGAGCACTATTTCACTGGTACATTTTGAACTATTTATGTGTTTCTTTTAAAATTCAGGGTATTTTTGCATCTTTACGACACGGCTGCTGTAAAACAAACACCTTATGGCAGACCAATGAGAATGCGTTGCAAGTTTTGTTCCTCATACTCACTGTGGTAAGTGCCTGGAATGAATGCCAGGGGTGGTGTTGGAGGCGTATACGATGGAGGCTATTAGATTCCACATGAATGTGTAGATAACGGAGGGTTTTGTTGTTCTTGTATGGGCAGAAGGGATTAGCTCAGTAAGACATGAAACGACCAGTCCAATTGCTTTAGAATAACATCCGGTTTGCATAGCTCCCGACCGTCACCGCGATCAACATTCTTCCTCAGCCACCACAGATAAATGGACTGCGGATTCTGCAGTTGGAATATAATGTAGACCATTGTGAGGTATTGCCCATCGCCAGGAATAACCAGAGTGCGATTTACACAGTGAATAGTCGGGGATTGTGGTCTGCGGAGATCAGAGGTATCTGGGAATACAGGTCTATAATTCCTAAGTAGGGTCATGAAGAGAGCCTTTGGCACATGTGCCTTCATGGATCAAAGTACTGAGTACACGAATTGGAATGCTTAAGTGTAAAGGACACTCCTGTGGAAAACCCTGAAGTATTAGAAAGAAATCAAGAAGCGGGAATTTTGACTGAGAAGTTTTATAATAATGCCTGCAGAATTTGAGAACCTGAGTTGGAGTGAAAGTTTCAACAGGTTTAGTCTCACCCAAACTGAGACTTTTCCACCTCAGGTCGGGTGAGACACGAACAATAACTCGTAGGTTAATGGTAAAAGGTGAAATCTTTAAGGGGATGATGAGAGCGAACGTCTTTACTCAGAGTGCAGTGTGTGTGTTGAATGAGTAAGTGGTGAAAAGAGGCTCATTTGAAAAAATGAGGTCAGCCTGGAAGGGCCAGTGTCAAGGTTGACAGTGAAGGACATCACCCGAAACGTCGACTCTGTTCCGCTCAATAGGTGGCGCCTGGCCTGGTATATTTCTTAAAATGTTGCATTCCGTTCCGATTAGATTTCTATACAAAGGATATTTTCTGCAGGAATACTGCAGATGAAATTCACAAAGATTATGGAGGAACCCAGTTCATAACTGCCTAAAAGTGTCTACACAAGGTGATGGGATGGTAAAGACGATGTCGGGCCTGCTTGTCTTTAGTATTGAGACACTGAGTTCCTGCCCTGCCCGGTTGCAGTTCTATAATAGGAGAAATCTGCAGGTTTTGGACGGTGAGTGGAAAACGTTCACCAGGATGCTGCCTGGATGGAGTTTAGACAGTTTAGGGATATTTTCTCAGGAACGGCAGAGGTCGAGGGAAGCCTGACAGAAGATTATCGGAATATGAGAGGAACAGAAAGAGTGGGTAACCTGTATTTGTCTGATACCAGAAGGTCTGTATTTAAGGTGAAATGTGTAATACTAACTGATGTGTCTCTTTTGCTTGAAATTTATTGTAAGTTTGTATCTTTTCCCCACGCTGCTGTCACAAGAGCCTTATGTTAGACAGTAATGTTAAACGACTCAGATGTTTAAAGGAGATATGTGTTGCAAGTTTTATTTTTCATATTGTGGTGTGAGTCTGGAATGACTGCCAGAGATGGTGATGGAGCAGACGCGACAGAGGATATTAGGCCCCGCCGTCACGATGCACTTGTAGGATGACATAAAAGTTGACAAATGACACAAATTGTTCAATAACACCCGCTTTGCATCGGAACGACAACTTCTGTCGGGCCCCGCGCAAAATCGGCGGAAGCTGTCAAACTGGCGGGGCCACGTGTCTGTCTGGCTGTTGAGATCAGCTCTTCACTCCCTCTGTGCTTCAACACTCTTCGTCAGCCTCCATAAATATCTGCCGAAACGGACTCACCAAGACGCCGGAGGGTAATCACGCCCGTCCTTGTGGAAGCCGAGGCCGGCGACCACTGACTGCAGCAACTCGCTGAACTCCGCCATGGTGATTGAGCCGAAAAGGAGAATCTGAATGTGCGGCAGAATTCCACCAGGTCTGTCGTAGCTCAAACGTACCTCAATCCCCTGCTGTCACTGGCTGAGGTGCCTGTCGGTCAAATGAAATAATTATAGTCTAATTATTTAATATGAACGTCAGTCAGTGTTGTAAATAGTTAAAGCGAATCGTTACAAAGTGTTCCCAGTAAGGGAAGAGATTGTGACGTCAGTGGACACATTTCGGCATCCCTGTTCTCTCATTAAAGATAATTTACTGCTGGATTGTAAATCACAACATGAATATTGTGATGCTTATAACGGATGTGGTGAATTGTACTGCTCAGAAATATTGTCCTAATCAGGAAATAAAAAATATTGTGAAGCTGAAAAAGGTATCTTGGTGTAACCGGTGTTATGTGGGAAGCTATAAGTGAACTTCTGATGGGTGGGGTATCTATACCCCAGTCCATCAGTGAAGTTACATAATGGGAATAAACTATTGCGGATGAATGCGAGAAACCTGCTTTCTCATGGACAAGACTACTAAGTTTATTTCTGATTTGTCAAATCCCCCCCCCTCGATGTTATACATATTCAAGAAACATGATTGTTCACACATTTCTTTTTTCTCTTCAAGGTTATATTGTTATTGTACTTGATAGTTTAGTTGTCCAAGGGATAATGTGGCAATTTTATAAGGAAAGGGGCAGGGTAGAAATTGTTAATGTAACTGAAATATATGAGGCCTTTGACGTATAAATAATTCATTCAACTTGTAGGGGTGCTGCAGTGGTGAATATGAATGTGTTAGATTCAGGTGGCTGGGATGTTACCACGGTAAAGAGATGGGATATTTTTATTACGGAACATGCCCCACTGTAACGTTCTCTGAAACCCCACCTTTTTTGCCTATGAGTAGTAGTTTTTAGGTCACACAGTTTAATAAAGTCTAATGCCTTCGTTATGACTGAGAATCTGTTGGTTCATCAGTATACTTACGAAAATGATTATGACGTGTTAACCATTGTTGCAGAAGAATCAACAGATAACTGGGATGTGTGTGTGGCTGATTTTATGGCCGAATTGCATGTAGCGGTAAAGAAACAACTTACAAAACATTCATCAGTATATACAGCAGATTTTGTTGTCGTTATTTTCGGCTTAAAGTGGATGGTGGAAATTTGTGCATGTAAAGTTGTAATTAGTTCAGATGCCTTTTCGGTTTTGATGTATCTTAAAACAGGTTATTCTAGCAATCGGTCAGATTTACTTTTGGAAACTCATCAAAAATCATTTCATGCGTCGAGTGATTTATGTGTCCACCTTTTATGCGTCCCTACACATAGAGGTTTAGT